>NW_020201065.1:7575-25061 GCF_001531365.2 Cynara cardunculus var. scolymus | reverse complement strand
TATCAATATATATTTTAAATTTGAAAATACTGTGTTTGTATTCATTCCTCCCTTCTACAAACTGTTTCTATTCTTGTAGACCCTTACGGGACCAACAGAAAGTCACAAGTCCCGATACTCYATCCACCCAGGTACCAATAAGATGTACAGAGTGTCTGACATTTTTATTGGTGGCCGAGATTGAAGAGAGACATAGGTATATATGTGGAACAGTGTCTGACATGTTTACAAATTAAGATTGAACATCAGAAGCCGTATGGAAGTCTTCAATCTTTAGAGATACCTGTATGAAAATGGGATCACATTACAATGGATTTTGTCATGAAGTTGCCTTGAACTCCAAAGGGGTATGACGCAATTTGGGTAATTGATGATCGTCTGTCTAAATCTGCGCATTTTCTACCAATAAGAGAGAAGTACTCACTAGAAAAGCTAGCACAAATTTACGTCAAAGAAATTGTAACCATACACGGTGTTCTATTATCTATTATTTCAGATAGAGATAGTCGGTTAACTTCAAAGTTCTTGGAAGGATTGTAGACACCTTTGGGGTCTGAAATCCGACTAATTACAACTTATCATCTGTAAACTGACGGACAAAGTGAAAGAACTATCCAGACTCTCGAAGATATGTTGAGAAGTTGTATTATTGACTTTGGGGATCGTGGGAAGATCATTTACCATTAATAGAGTTTGCATATAACAACAATTACCATTCCAGCATCCAAGCGGCACCGTATAAAGTATTGTATGGATGTAAATGCCAAACGCCGTTGTGTTGGAATGAGGTAGGTGAAAGACAGCTGACGGGTCTTGAAATTGTCCAAGAAACTTTTGAGAAGATCGAATAGATCGGCAAAAGAATCAGAACAACAAAAGATCGTCAGAAAAGTTATGTTGATAATCGTCGAAAGCCGATTGAATTTGGTGTAGGTGATTTTGTGATGTTAAAAGTTTCTCCATGGAAGGGTGTCGTTAGATTTGGAAAGAAAGGTAAGCTCAGTCCAAGATATGTGGGGCCATTCAGAATATGTAAGAGAATTGGGCCAGTAGCATATCAGTTAGAACTGCCAGAAGTTAGAATATGTAAGAACTGAGTCTGATTCACAGCATTTTCCATGTGTCGAATCTGCAGAAATGTTTGGCCGATATGAGTCTAGCTATACCGCTGCCAGAGGTTAAATTAGACAGTAAACTGAATTTTATGAAAACACCAGAAGCTGTAATTGACCGAAAGATTAGGGTGTTGAGAAACAAAGAAATAAGTCTGGTTAAGGTTCAGTGGAAGTTTCACAAAGGACCATAAGCGACATGGGAATTGGAGTAAAAAATGAGCTCAGAGTACCCTTGACTCTTTAATTAAAGGAATTCCAGGACGGAATCCTTTTGAGGGGTGGATGATGTGATAACAAGATCTTGGTTGTCACCTGACGTAATGAATATATGATTATTTGTTATATGTGATTACGTGACAGTATGATAAATTGATATATTCGATCACGTTAATATGTGAAAATATGCATAATGTAGCTTGAATGAGATTATGTGTATATGTGGATATGCATGCATGTATATGCATGTGTGTATAAGTGTATATGTACATATATATATATATGTATGTGTGCATGAGATGGGTATGCTATGCATACATATGATAAGCATATGCATGGGTAAATGGTTGTATGGGGATAGGCATGCATGTTCATGCATGGCTGTAATAGCCGACTTTCCAGAAAAGGAAAGTATAAAAAGGGGGTGAAGCCTTCATTTTTCTTCTTCTTGCCCTTTTGAAGATCTTAAGTGAGCGATTTAAGTGAAGGAATTGATCAGATTGTTTCATGGCAAGATTTCAAAAGTTGATTTCAAGTGTTTGGTTTCAAAAGATTTAAAGGTGAGTGGTTAAATGCTTTCAAAATGCTTCAAATTATATGTTTAATTAAGTTTTAAAGAGTTTACTTAATTGTTGTCTGGATTAATATAAACCAATCAAGTGTTTAGCGATTTATCATTAAACCGGACAAGAGGTGAGCGGGTTTTATCTTAAACCGGATAAAGGTTGGGAGACTTATACTATAAATCGGTCAAGGTTTAGACAATTTAGATTAAACCGGACAAAGAGGGTTGAGCGGTTTAGTCTTAAACCGGACGTGTTTTAACCGGTTTAAAGGTTGAACGATTTATGAACTTTGATTTTATGATCAAGTATTTCAAGCGGAGAAATATGAATACGATCATGTGGTGACCGGATTATTTTAAATTGGTCAAAGAAGGATACAGTGTTGTCCGGATTTGTTAACCGGATAAAAGTATTGGATATAATTCTAAGTGCTAAATCGGACAAGCTTTGGGCGATTTGTTGTCCGGATTCGGTAAATCGTCCAAGACTTGACCGGAGATGAAGTCCGGTCAAGTCTATGTTGACCGGATTTGCATATCAACTTGTGCTTGGTTTATATAATTGTAAAAGGTATTGTTACCATGTTCTTATTTATTCATATATTTGTTATATATATGAAAAGTTATTTTGTACAAAGTTTTGGTGATTATCACCCTGCAATAACAGAAATAGGGTAACTCAGAACTTTCGGTCTAACCCTCGTTTTGTGATTTTAATTATGTATTGCAGGAAGTGCCTGTAATAAAGGGAATGGAAAAATGTAATATTTTCCCTATGTGATTATCTGCGAGAAGATTTATTAATGACATGTATAGTTTTGATATATGATCTGGTTTGGTGCAAGAATTGTATTTTGAAAT
The DNA here is from genome assembly GCF_001531365.2 of Cynara cardunculus var. scolymus. Taxonomy (NCBI): domain Eukaryota; kingdom Viridiplantae; phylum Streptophyta; class Magnoliopsida; order Asterales; family Asteraceae; genus Cynara; species Cynara cardunculus. The sequence goes on along the minus strand of NW_020201065.1, from coordinate 22,304 downwards.
TTTAGATTATGTATTTTGTACTGGTAGATTCTTGTACTAAGGGACCAATGTGGTGTATAAACATGTATATCTTATGTATGAAGTATGTGTTACATGTAATGTGAGGAATGGGGTGTTACAATATGCCACCCTTATCCCATGGTACACCTCTCCTTGATATGCCACCCTTATTTCCTCATCAAAACATTTCACAAAAACAATTCCAAATAGACCGCAGTCAATGGAATTAATATTAGTTCAAATTTAACTTTATCAAAAATTCCCATTTTATGATAAAATAACAATTTTTATCAATCATGCACAAGGCATAATACAAATCCGATCAACATAGGCTTGGCCGAACTTCATCTCCAGTGAAGTTGTGGCCGATTTACCACATCCGAACAAACATATCACCCAAGGCTTGTCCGATTTAACACTTGGTTTAAATCATGAAACCATGTCCGGATAACAAATCCGGACAGCACTATTCACCATCATCTGATTTAACTAAACCGGTCACCATTAGTCGTATTCCTACTTCTCCGTTCAAATTACTAAATATAAACTCAAAGATCATGAAATCGCTCAACACTTGTCCAGTTTAAGACTAAATCCCTTAACACTTGATTGATTTAGGTCTAATCCAGACAATACTCACCAAGTGGTTTATTTATAAATCGCTTATACCTTAACCGGTTTAGGGCTTAAATTGCCCAACCCTTGTCCGGTTTATAGCTAAACCGCTTAACACTTGTCCGATTTATGGCTAATCCGGACAACACTTCAACGGATAACTTTTATTACTAAAAGTAAAGTTCTATAATCAAATTTACATCTATGATAAGAGTAGTAAGAATAAGTTACCTTGAAAAGCATTTTGAAATTAGTCTTTTGAAAATCATAGATTATAGTCCGCTCAACACTTCTTCTTCTTAAATCGCACACTCACTTTCTAAAAATGGCAAGAAAAAAAAGTTTTGAGGGCTTCAACCCCTTTTTATACCCTTCCCCACCAGTAAAAGGCGGTCACACACCACCCCATGCATCCTTAAATCATGCATGTGTGCATATTTATATAAATATATACTCATACATGCATGCATATCACATCCATATATATATATATATATCATACATACATGTGTATTCACATATACACATAATCTCATTCATGCATCTACATTATGCACATTTTTACATACTAGCATGACCAAATATATCAATTTATCATGCTATCATGAAATTATTAAATCAGATAATCACGTATTTATTACCTCGAGTGATAACCAGAATTCAGTTATCACATTATCCACCCCTCAAAAGAATTCCGTCCCGGAATTCCTTTAATCAAAAATCCAAGGGTACTCTGATCTTATGTTTGACTCCAATTCCCATGTCGCTTTTGGTCCTTTGTGAAACTTCCACTGTATCTTAACTAGACTGATCTCTTTGTTTCTTAACACCCTGATTTTTCGGTCAATTACAGCTTCGGGTGTTTCCACAAAGTTCAATTTACTGTCTAATTTAATTTCTGGCATCGGTATAGCTAGACTCGGATCGGCCAAACATTTCTGTAGATTCGACACGTGGAAAGTGTTGTGAATTAGACTCAGTTCTTCTGGCAGCTCTAACTGATATGCTATTGGCCCAATTCGCTTACATATTCTGAACGGCCCCACATACCTCGGATTGAGCTTACCCTTCTTTCCGAACCTGACAACACCCTTCCATGGCGAAACTTTTAACATTACAAAATCACCTATACCAAATTCGATCGGCTTTCGACGATTATCAACATAACTTTTCTCGCGATCATGTGCTGTTTTGATTCTTTCGCGGATCTGTTTGATCTTCTCAGAAGTTTCTTTGACAATTTCAGGCCGTTAGATGTTTTTCACCCACCTCATTCCAACACAACAGCGTTCGGCATTTACGTTCATACAACACTTCATACGGTGCCGCTTGGATGCTGGAATGGTAACTGTTGTTATATGCAAACTCTATTAACGGTAAATGATCTTCCCATGATCCCCGAAGTCAATAATACAACTTCTTATCATGTCTTCGAGAGTCTAGATAGTTCTTTCACTCTGCCCGTCAGTCTGCGAATGATAAGCTATACTTAGTCGAATTTCAGACCCCAAGGCTTTCTGCAAGCCTTCCCAGAATTTTGAAGTTAACCGACTATCTCTATCAGAGACAATAGACAATGGAACACCGTGTCTGGTTACAATTTCTTTAATATAAATCTGTGCCAACTTTTCTAAAGAGTACTTCTCTCTTATTGGCAGAAAATGCGCAGATTTAGACAGACGATCAACAATTATCCAAATCGCGTCATACCCCTTTGGAGTTCGAGGCAACTTCATGACGAAATCCATAGTAATGTGATCCTATTTCCATACAGGTATCTTTAAAGATTGAAGACTTCCATACGGCTTCTGATGTTCAATCTTAACCTGTAAACATGTCAGACACTGTTCCACATATCTAGCTATGTCTTTCTTCAATCCGGGCCACCAATAAAAAGGTTTCAAATCTTTATACATCTTATTGGTGCCTGGATGAATAGAGTATCGGGACTTATGGCTTTCATTTAATATAATGTTTCGGATATTTCCAAAACATGGTACCCAAGTTCGCCCTTGAAAGCACATTAGTCCTTCGTCATTATGTTCCAAGGTTGAAATCATCTTACCCAACCATTTTGTCTTAACAAATTCTTCTTTCATAGCTTCTTGTTGACATTTCTGAATTTCTTTACGAATGTCAGGGACCAAATTCATTCTCATTGCCACAACTTTAATGGTTCCACTTCTTTCTTTTCTGCTCAATGCGTCAGCTACCACGTTTGCTTTTCCCGGGTGGTAGAGGATTTCATAATCATAGTCATTAACCAGTTCAATCCACCGACGCTGTCGCATATTTAATTCTTTCTGGCTAAACAAATGTTGTAAACTTTTATGATCAGTATAAATCTGACATTTCGTTCCCAGAAGATAGTGTCTCCAGATTTTCAGAGCAAACACCACTGCAGCTAATTCCATGTCATGGGTTGGATACTGCTTCTCATGATCTTTCAATTGTCTTGACGCATAAGAAATCACTTTTTCTCTCTGCATCAAAACACATCCTAACCCTAATTTTGAAGCATCGCTGTAAACCATAAAGTCTTCAGATCCATCTAGTAGAGTCAATACTGGTGCACTACAAAGATGATATTTTAATAATTGAAAGGCTTCTTGTTGTTCTCCTTCCCACTGGAATTTAATGTTCTTCTGAGTCAATTTAGTCAATGGCATGGCTATCTTAGAAAAGTTCTGAATGAACTTACGGTAATAGCCGGCCAATCCCGAAAGCTTCGGACTTCAGAATGATTTTTTTGGAGCTTCCCATCTTGCAACTGCTTCTATTTTTGTTGGATCTACTTTTACTCCTCCTTCTGAGATGACATGACCTAGGAATTGTACTTCTCTTAACCAGAACTCACATTTAGATAACTTTGCTTACAACTTTTCCCTTCTCAACAATTCTAATATTAGACAAAGATGTTCCGTCTGCTCTTCTTTGGTCTTAGAATATATAAGAATATCATCAATAAATAAAATAACGAATTTATCAAGAAATTCCTTACATACCCTATTCATCAAATCTATAAAGGTTGCGGGCGCATTACTTAAGCCGAACAGTATAACTAAGAATTCATGATGCCCGTACCTAGTTCTGAATGTTGTTGTAGCAACATCTTCTTCTCTGACTTTGAGCTGATGATACCCTGACCTTAAATCAATCTTAGAAAAATAACTTGCTCCTACCAATTGATCGAACAAATCATCAATCCTTGGTAAAGGATATATTTTTATTGTCAACTTATTTAGTTCACGATAGTCTATACACATTCGTATAGACCCATCTTTCTTCTTGACAAATAAGACCGGAGCACCCTAAGGTGAAGTGTTGGGTCTAATAAATCCTTTGCCAGTTAAATCTTTCAACTGTGCAACAATTCTTTTAATTCAGATGGAGCTAACCGGTGTAGTGCCTTTGCTACTGGTGCAGCTCCTGGTACAAGATCAATTCAGAATTCAATGACTCAAACTGGTGGTAATCCAGATAAGTCTTCTGGAAAGACTTCTGGATATTCACTAACAATCGGAATTGATTCCTCTCTTCTCTTCTCTTTCTTTATATCAATTACGTAAGCCAAATATCCCTGGCATCTTTTCCGAATGCTTTTATGTGCTTTCATTACTATCAAAATACTGGCATGGTGATTCTGACGATCACCATAAATAACAACTGTTCCTTGGTCTGGCAGAATAATTCTGATCATTTTCTGATTACAAATAATACTAGGCTGATACCTTGCCAACCAGTTCATACCCACCACTACATCAAATTCCTTCATTGGCATGGGAAATAACCTAATCAGGAGTTCACTGCCCTCAATAATAATAATAATACAGTTATTGAACACACTAGTTACAGTTTCCTGACTATTAGTAGTATCAACTACCAATTCATCATCAAGTATCATAGAATTAAGACATGCAGTTTGAGCAAACAATGGTGATACAAACGAAAAGTTTGCACCAAAGTCAAATAACACCTTAGCACATATTGAATTCAGAAGGAAAATACCTGTAACTACATCTGATGATGCTTCTGCCTCGTTCTTAGTCATCTGGAAAGACCGCCCTCGTGCCCCTCCTTGCCCTCCTCTGTTTACCGTAGGCCTTCCCTGAGTACCCGACGCGTTACTCCCCATTGTTAACTGCGGAGTTCTTAACAAGGGACAATTCGGTCGAATATGGTCCGGAGAATTGCAGTTAAAACACCTTCGATTAGCCGGGCAACTTCTGGACAGATGACCTGCTTCACCACACTTATAACATTTTCTTAGGTCCATCTTACATTCACCCTGATGAACCTGTCGGCGTTGTGAGCAGACTTTCTCACTTATCTTCTGTCCAGATATGTTATCATATCTTACAATTTTCGGCCCTCGAAAATTTAATGAAGGCCCCTCCCACCTTCTCTTCTCTACAACCTTTCCTTCTGGTTGTCGGTTCTTATTTCGTTCAGTCACTTCGGCCGCATCTACTGTTAATGAAAAGGTATTGGGGTTCATAGAAATGACAAACTCTCTAATTGAGGGTTTCAAACCCCAAATGTACCTTTCTATCTTCCTGGATTCTGTTGAAACATAATGTTCAGCAAATCGAGAGTATTCAATAAATCTTTCAGTATACTCCTGAACTGTTCCATTTCCTTGTTCCAACTTTAGAAAATCTTCTTCCATTTGTCTAACAGCAGTTTTAGGACAAAACTGATTCTTGCATCGGTCCACGAATTCTGCCCAAGACAACGATTGTAAAAAATCTGTTCTGGCCGATGATTCAACTTCCCACCAGAACAAAGCATTTGATTTTAATACAGAAACAGGAAATCGAACTTTATCTATTTCCGGACACCAAATGGTGTTGAACACAGATTCCATTTCTTTGATCCAGCATACGGCTTTCGTTGGATCCCTTTCTCCAGAAAATGTTGGTGACTTACATGCCAAAAATAGTTTAATATCTCCCTCCTTGTTGTGAGTAACCGGTACCGAAGGACGAACTTGTATTCTATCTGTTTCCACCTTGGCTGGTATTCCCATGATAGAAGTCAGAGTTTCCCGTAACTTCTCCATTTCTTCTGCCAATATGTCCCTGGTTACATATTCAGGATGTGGCACCGATCTCTCCTGAACATTCCCAGAATGGGATTCTTCAGGTTCAAAATTAATTCCAGTTTGACCCCTCCCTAGAGACTGACTTCTTCCTCTGCCTCGTCCCCTTGGTCTTCCTCGACCTTTGATTCCAGATGTGCCAGTCGAAAGATTGACAAGTCACTCTTCCCTTTCTTCAGACTCTAGACAAGCCGTTCTTTCAGATCATCTAGTTCGGCTAGACATCTGTAGGTTTTAGTGTTAATAATCATGTATTCACATTCCCAAATATAATGAAGTATTTAAGTTCAGATGTGTACCTGTAAATTCATAATTACACTGGCCAGATGTAATTAAAATTTACCTTACACACTGTTCTTTCAACCCATCATATTTATTTCCAATGGTACTAACTATGTTCGGGACCCTTAACATGCAATAAAACAATTTAAGTCTAGGTATCATGCTGTTAAATACCTAAATCCCTTAAACTCAGGCTCTGATACCATTTTCTGTAACACCCCATACAACACGTTGCATGTAATACATACTTCATACGGAAGAAATACATGTTTATATACCATTCAGGTCCCTTAGTACAGGAATTTACCATACCGAATACATGTCTCAAAAATTCAAAATACATTTCTTGTACTAATCAACGTTCACCAATAAAGACTATACATTATAGACAAATCTTCATGCATATAGGCATATAGGAAAATATCACATTTTCCCCTTTCCCTTACCGTCCGTACCTCCTGCAATACATATTTAAAATCACAAAACGAGGGTTRRMCCGAAAGGTCTAGTGAGTTACCCTATTTATGTCATTGCAGGGTGAAAATCACCAGAACTTTTTAAATAAAACAACTTTTCATATATATAACAAATATATGAACAAATAGGGACATATTACCAGTTCCTTTCCTTTTTTCAAGCCAAGCATTCAGCTATTCAAATAACATACCTTTGAACCAACCAGGTTTCATATAATGCCACTTTTGAACCTTTTCTAATCAAACAAGGTTTATTTAAAGTTTCAGGCCAAACCTGTTATTTTCTCCACAATAACATCCAGACTATGATTTCCAATAAGAACCATGATTCTAAATCTTTAAATCCCAAAGAAATAAAGACTCCAAACCATGGTAATCTTAAGGGATATAATAGAAAAAGTTATATCATACAACACACATACAAATGCCACCCTTATATCCAAATGTACACCACTCCTTGATATACCACCCTTATCCCATGGTACACCTCTCCTTGAGATGTCACCCTTATCCCATGGTACACCTCTCCTTGATATGCCACCCTAATTTCCTTATCAAAACATTTCACAAAAACAATTCCAAATAGACCGCAGTCAATGGAATTAATATTAGTTCAAATTTATCTTTATCAAAAATTCTCATTTTATGATAAAATAACAATTTTTATCAATCATGCACAAGACATAATACAAATCCGATCAACATAGGCTTGGCCGGACTTCATCTTCGGTGAAGTCGTGGCCGATTTACCACATCTGGACAACATATCGTCCAAGGGTTGTCCGATTTAACACTTGGTTTAAATCATGAAACTTTGTCCAGATAACAAATGCGGACAACACTATTCACCATCATCTGATTTAACTGAACCGGTCACCATTAGTCGTATTCCTACTTCTCCGTTCAAAATACTAAATATAAACTCAAAGATCATGAAATCGTTCAATACTTGTCCGGTTTAAGACTAAATCGCTTAACACTTGATCGATTTAGGTCTAATCCGGACAATACTCACCAAGCGGTTTATTTATAAATCGCTTATACCTTAACAGGTTTAGGGCTTAAATCGCCCAACCCTTGTCCGGTTTATAGCTAAACCGCTTAACACTTGTCCGGTTTATGGCTAATCCGGACAACACTTCAGCGGATAACTTTTATTACTAAAAGTAAAGTTCTATAATCAAATTTACATCTATGATGAGTTTAAAAGTAGTAAGAATCACTCACCTTGAAAAGCCTTTTGAAATCAGTCTTTTGAAAAGCTTAGATTAAAGTCCGATCAACACTTCTTCTTCTTAAATCGCACACTCACTCTCTAAAAATGGCAAGAAAAAAAAGTTTTGAGGGCTTCAACCCCTTTTTATACCCTTCCCCACTAGAAAAAGGCGGTCACACACCACCCCATGCATTCTTATATCATGCATGTGTGCATATTTATATAAATATATACTCTCATGCACATATACTCACACATGCATGCATATCACACCCATATATATATATCATACATACATGTGTATTCACATATACACATAATCTCATTCATACATCTATATTATGCACATTTTCACATACTAGCATGATCAAATATATCAATTTATCATGCTATCACGAAATTACTAAATCAGATAATCATGTATTTATCACCTCAGTTGATAACCAGAATTCAGTTATCACAACAGTTTTTGTCATCAGCCCATCCCCTTGCTCAATAGCCATCAATTTGCATCTCATCTAAATCGTACAGGTTCTTCATCCAAGTTCAATCCTTCATCGCTCAAGTTCAAGGACTCATCTTTTTCATCCGAATAAAATTTTCTCCTGAGTTGAGATTTTTCGCTTACCTTCATTCTATTTTATCCAGCAAGCTTCACTTTCCTCGCTCATCCAGTTTCTAAATCGGACTCAAGCCTAGCTGGTTTAGGATACATCGCTCATCTGTTCAATCGATTTGTCTTAGGCTACACCGCTCAAGACGATCAAACTTAGCTAAATCGCAAACAGCCTTGTCCGTATTTTGCTAAATCGATCATGGAATCAGTCGGTTTTGACTTTAATCGATCATCCCTTCTAACCGGATTTGTCTTGGCCAATTTTTTGAAGATTAAGGCTTGTCCGTTTATTGTGTAAATCGGCCAATACTTTAGTAGATTTAGTCCTTACCTCGCACAAAACACTGACCGTATTCTCCTAAATCGCACAACCCTCTATCTGGACTTTAGCTTCACCGTGTAGTACACAATTGCATTTTGTGTCCATCTTACATAAGTCTAACAGAGCTTCAATCTCATCGCACATTCACTTGGCCGATTTCAAGGGTTCTTGAATTCAAAGTTTATCGGTCACCTCAGTCACCTTCACCTGGATAGAGCTTGAATTTCTGTTCGATTTCATCTTACTTCCAAACCTTGTTCGATTTCGATCATCTTGGTAACCCTTCACCAGGATACAGTTTGACTTATGTTCGATTTGATCTTCATTGCTCACAAGTTGACTGAATAAGTTGTGTAAATTGGACATTTGCTTCTTCAATTTGGGGTAAATCACTCGGGTTACAACCTCGTCTAAAAGCTTACCTCGCATTCAGATTTGAATGATTTAAGGTTTTCCTCGCACATAGGCTTGTGCGGACTTGGCAACCTCGCTCACTCGTTTAAACATCTCCTGGATCGAGGTTGAGTTCCCAACAAACGTTGATGCCATTTTCAGTTCGGTTGACGAGATATCACACACGCTAGACTTCACATTGTTTGGTATCCATTCCACAAAGTAAGAAGAATTCTTGTTTTGCACGTTGATCATCTGTTCATCAACCTCTTTCATGCTCATCTTTCCCCTGAACATCTTAATCTAATCGTTCCTTCATCTGATGTGTTTTGGTTTGGGCCCTAATAAGATTTAATTTGGGCTCTTTGTTATTCAAATTCATTTTTTTTCCTCTTTGGCCCATTTTTTTTTTGTGGTGTATATTTTTTCCCCTTGCCCAACTGTTTTTCAATTTTCTTTTTCAATTTCTTTGGGATCAAATTTTATTTCTTTTTCAAATTTTATCTGTATTTTACGCTTATCTGTTTTTGAGATTTTTGGACTGTTTTTAGATTTTTGAATCATTTTGTGTCGCGTAAACTGTTTCTTATCAGTTTTAACTGTTTTTGACTGTTTTTAACTGTTTTCAACAATTTCTGACTGTTTTTACTGATTTTTGACTGTTTTCACTGATTTTCTGATTTCTCAAAGTGTTTTCTGGTATTTTTTTTAGCTTATTGATTGCTTTTGATTTCTTTGATTGGTTTTGTTGGACCTGTAAATTCAGCTTTGATATTGATCTGTTTCTCTGAATGAACTCTAAGACGATTAAAGTGCAGCGAAAACAATTATAAGAACAGAACAGAGTAATTAAACCAAGAACACACAGTTAAGATGATGAAGAAGATGAACACAGGAGAATAGCTTCAAAGGTTTTTCAATTCATTCAATTGAAAAATTAGACGATTAAAATTCGGAAGCACACTGATTACAAAGGCCTTAGCCGCTTTTTATACTAGTTCCTAACGACCTTACTAACAAGATCTTGACGCCTGAAATCATCTAAGCCGTCCAAATAAAGTCGATTAAGTCCTAGTCACGTGAGAAGCACATACAACTAACAACCTTTGAAAAACAGCAAGAATAGGATCTTCACAGAAGACTAATCCGCAGACCCTCTGTGAGCCATCTCAGAGGCTCTGCTGTAATTGACTTGTATGTTCTTATTGACAGAGGACCATTTTCCAGAACCTCTGTGAGAGACATCAGAGGTACTGTCACACTTTACTTGCTCGAATATCAGGCTTCTGTCGTTTAGTCCTCTGTTGTCTTCTATGGAAGATATCMTTCTGTCAAGAGTTGCAGAATACTTTTTCTATACTTTTACAAGAGATGAATAATAAAGCTAACAGATTTCATAGCATTATATTCTTTTGATCAATCTGATTTCTAAAATGGCAGCTTATTTTGAGAAGGAGAATAAAGAATTGAGAGTTAAAATTTCTAAGTTAGAAAAGAGCACACAAGACTACAAAGACAAATATATCAATATGTTCTATGAAAATCATGCAAATGAGGAATTTATTAATGATTTAAAATGGGAACATAAAGAAAGATGTGAACATATTGAAAATGATTTCATGTATAGGATTGAAAAGCTTGAGAAAACTCTGACTTCTGTGAGAAAAGAGTATGATGATGAATTGAAAACTTGGAGTAAATCAAATAAAGAACTTCAAGAGGTTAAAAGTGCACTAAAGACTGAGAGAAACTCTCCAAGGAATAATACTGAGACTGAGGACTTTACTGATAAACTTCATAAGTTTGAGAGTAATCTAAGTGAGTTAAGTAAGTTACTGGATTTCGAGAAAGGAAAAGTTTAGAAAACTAAACAGAGTTTGAATACTAAATGATCAAAATTTGAGAAATAGAAGAAGTGATTTATTGAATTAGTGAAAATATTCGGTGCTGAACGCATATATTATGAAAAATAAGATTAACTCTCTTGAGCTGAACGCTAAATTGCTTTTAAATCAAATCTCGGATTTTGAGAAGCTGATTATCTTGGAACGAGCCACGATAGATAAAGAGAAGAACGACATCAGAGAAGAATGTCTAAGCCAGAATCAGAAAATGTCTGACTGCATTGCTCAAAAGCAGAAGGCTTTAGATGAAGAGGAGAAGCAATTTGCGCTTGAAAAGAGAAATACTTCAAAGAAATATGCAGATATAGCTAAAGAGATTGCTGAAAAGAAAAAGTGGCTCGACATTGCTTCTGAAAATGAGAAAAGCAGCTCAGATGAAGAGAGAAGAGAGTTTGACAATTAGAAGAAGAAATTTGAGAGGCTGAAGAACGAGTTAAAAGGTAAACTCCTGCATACTTCCAAGAAATTGTCTGATCTGAAGACAGAACTTGAAACTGAACTGGAAATGAGAACTGAACTTAAAGAGAAGTATGATTTAGTTGCTGATGAACGAGCCCAGCTTTTAAAGAAAGTCAAAGACTTTTCTTGTGCTCAAAGCTCAACTGGTTCTCCTTCATAGTGTAAAACCAGCTTTTATGACTGTTTTAAGTCTAATAATTATTCAAGTAGTCCTAAATCTACTGTTTCTAAGAACTATTCTCGTTCTATTAATCAATACTATTAAGGGTATGTCATCGGGTCACCCAATTATTCTTCTAAAGTTAAAAGCATTTGGGTTAATAGGTCTGAATCTGTTTCGTCCCGTGATTCTGTTGTTACTAACAATAATCTTCCTTCTTTTGTAAGATCCACTTCTGACTTCATAAATCCTTGCAAGAGAAGGATCATGTGCTCTACATGCAAAACTACTGATTTTGTGAACAGGAGGAGGTACAATAGGTGGACTGACGATAACAGATTTTAGAAGAATTGGGAAGATAATAACAGGTATGATAACAATAACTGGTATGGATCTTACTGTGTATGTGATCTTCCTGTTAAAAGTGCGAAAAAGAAAATATCTTAACAAAAATATATGTTTTGGCAGTTATAACATCCCACAACCTAATACTAACAAAGAAGGAGCCAAGTTCGTTTGGGTACCAAAATCTGTCTGATCTTATTTTGCAAGTGTGCCATTATCGCGTTGATCAGAACATCATGCTTATGATGCACAAATTCAGGGGGAGTTGTATACTGTCCAAATCAGGCTTCTAAACATCCAGTTTAGGACCCGTGCTCAAACATTGTGGTTTCTAAACATTCAGTTTAGAACCCGTGTTGAACATGTTTCCATTTTTTTTATTTTTTAAGCTGAACTGAAACATTACTTAAATCTACTTTCTAGGGGTAGTCTCTAGAAGTTCTTGAATAAATGTTTTTCGAAAAGTGAATTTTTTTTTGTGTCGAAACGTGTACATTTTCTGAAATAGGTATTTCCTGGTATTTTACTTGTGTAATTTCTCATCGTACATAATTCCAATATCTGTTTCAGCTATTCTTCAAACTATTATTATCATGTCTCTTAAATAATATAATTTTCGGTGATAAATATGCTCGTTAGTATTTAAAGGTTATTCTTTTCTGATTTTTTTTACCTTGATTATATACATTCATTAATTTTTTGAATATCAGATTCTGTAAACTTGTACTTACAGATCTTCATTCGTTTCTCTCACATTCTGAATAATCTGATTTAATATAACACTCCTTGTTTGATTATGCTTCAAAGTTACATCTTGATCAAATTTTATATGATCATTGTGCTTTATTTGCAATAATATTTTTGATCAACTGTTGTGATCATTTGAGCATACTGTAAATTTAGGAGGGACTGAGTGCTTAATAGAAATACCTGTATAGAATGTCAAAACCGATAAACCTACCCAAGAGAATAACCATCTATGAGTGAGCTTTAAATACAAAAAGGTTTGTGTGCTAAGATTAAAATAAAAAAGAGAGGTGTAGTTGTTGTGAGGCAAAAGAATTGATGAGAGTTGTGTCAGGATTAAAAGAACATAAGAATCATGTTCCAAACTTCAAAATTCCGGGCATACCATGTAATCTATTAGTTTGCCAATTCTTTTGAGACTAATATTGAAAAAGGCAAAGCCCAGGCCAATTCTTGCCACAACCCCACCAGCTACTCATTTATCTCTTAAGAGATAAATGTTTCAATAACACTTGGGGCACGCAGCTCACAATCTATCAATTTCTCATTCGGAGAAAGTTGATATTGAATCAGAAGGATATATGCCCCCCCCGCTTCAAGTCTTTTTGATCACGAATTGAGTCATATAAATTTGTGTAGTCTATACGGTTTATCTTTTTGAGCTTAAACAGAAGCATATGTTGCTATATCTTTCTTCACTACATAGATTTTGTAAATTATATGTTATTTTGCCGAAACATTCATAGATATACTTTTATCAGATATCGATGATTGAATGGAAGACCTGGTGAGATGAACCTCATAAAGTCTCGTATACAAAGTACATCCGTTGTACTGAGTATATCTATTATACTCACATGCCAATCTTTTTATAAGATTGAAAATAATTTCATAAGTTGAAATTGGTTGTTACCTTCCCATTCCCTTAATCTGAAAATATTATACAAGTGGATTTGAAAAGATCTACTTACAATTTTATGAATTGACGGCTTTCGCTGAAGATTTCATTCATTCTGAAGTATGATGTAATGATTCTCATTTAATCATAAGGAGAAGTATGTAATAATGAATGAAATGTTCAATTACGAACGATATAAGGGGAATATGTTGTAAAGATCAAGGGGGAGTAACATCAAAGGTTGGCAAAAGACTCAAAAGGAGTATGACTGGATATTATTACAGAAGATTATTCATGTGCTACAACGTCTGAGAGTTTTTGAATGTGAAAATCATTTTTACAACAGTTTACTGATAAAGATTTCTTGTTGAAGATAAAATTTAATTTTGGAAGAGAATGTTTGTTCGTTATCTGAAGAAGTTCGTTTTTGTGAAGAATGTTAGAATCTATTTGTCTGAAGATTCTTTGAAGACCATATCTTGAATATCGTTTATGAAGATCTTTGTTGATACTATTCTACATTATATAATGAGAAGATCGTTGCTGTTCTACATTCGAAGGGGAGAATGTTAGAAGATTTTCTCAACAAACGATCGTTTGAATATTTTAAGTGAAGTTTGTTTTGAAGTTCTTGAAGAAGTCATAAAGTGCTTAAAGAGACAAAGTTCAAACGAGATTCAAAGCGCATAAATTCTTTCAAGCCTGAATACAAAGGGGAAGAATGTTAGGACTGAATTTCAGTGTTAAATTGTATTCGTTTTGAAAGTTAATATTTTCTATAATTAAATAGAAATCGTGTTTGACTTTGTGTGTAATGTTTGACGTTGACTAGTGGGTTGAAGTTTGACCCTATAAATAGATTTTGTCTTTACTTAATATTGTAATAAGATTTTTTAGATTTATATATTAAAATATATATATATATATATATATGAATGATTGTAATAAGATTTTTAGATTTATATATATATATATATATAAATCAATTTATTTTACTTTTTTAATTTACGTTATATCAATCTTTTCTTTTTCTCTTTCCATAATTTAAATTTAGTGACGATAAATAATATTAATTTACATTGACTTGGAATTTATAAAATGCAACATCTCTCTCCATAATATATATATATATATATATAATCAATATAATAGTTAGAATATTAATGATAGTAAATAACATTTAATGATTTGTAGT
>NW_020201065.1:3851-5155 GCF_001531365.2 Cynara cardunculus var. scolymus | reverse complement strand
AAACCCCAATTTTTTTTTTCTTTTCATGACTTATGATCTGTTAAATTTGTAGTTTTCTTTATTGGTTTTGAGTGTTTATCTTAAAACTCAAGTTTCTTGGTTCTTTGCTCTTGGTGTAAAACGAATACATTTGTGGAGTCATTTAAATATGTTGGATTTTAAATATATTGGATTTTAAGCCGCCATACAATTTTTTTCATTGATAGTCTGTAATTGGAACCATAACTCTTATTTATTCAAATTGTATTAAATTGTAAAGACCAAGTGTAACCTATATCATCGTTAAATCTTATCTTATAAAATCAGTGGAACTTCAAAATCGTTAAAATTCATGGCTCCCGCCGCATTGCGCGGATACACAACTAGTTGTATTAATAATCAAACTTGATATCCTTAATTTTGTGTGTGCTTAATTGATCTCGTTCTTATATTTGTAATGTGTTAGTTTCAGAGAGATTCAACACAATTTTATCAAAGATGATCATGGAACGATTTTGGGTTTCTTTAGTTTCCTAAACTATTTTAACATAATAATATATATATTTACTCATATAATTTTAATAATAAAAATTTAAAATATGTTGATTATAATAGCGTTATTTATAGGTATGAGTTTCGAAGGTGGAGACACGAGATAGTTTAGGTGCCAAACGTAGGTAACAAACTCGGATGACATCGACTAATTTCAGCGCTTCTCATGGTAATTATAGGACTTAATTTACCTTATTTTTTGTATGTTTGGTTGTGATGACCTGAATTTCAAACAACATCGGTTGAGGTAACCTTTACGTGATTAAATGTGAAATATGTGATAACATGCATGTTATTTAAATAAATGCATGAAATGTGTGCATGTTATAACCGGGTTTCAGATAACCTGGATCAAGGTAAATTTTACGTGATTATTTGATAAATTATATGAAGGTATGCGTGAATGTGGCAACAAAACATGATACCTGAAATAAGTGCATACATGTTTGGATAATATGAATATTTTATTGAGATAGTGGTACCTTAGTAATGAAGCAAATAGGTTTTTAAAATAATAAAATCCACACCGTCATATCCAATTTTATATTATTAAAATCCTCCACCGCTTAGGTGAGGATATTTAAAGAAAAAAAAAATTAGATAAGGTTATCCTTATCACTGTCATTCTTTTTAGAAAAGAACCTCTGTGTGTGTGATAAGGTGTTCTTCAAGAATTGTTGCTTCAAAAGTACTTGAAGATTCTGTGTTAGAGTAAAGCTTTTGTGATAATCGGATCCTGGTTATCACCCAAGGTAAATAATATGTGATTATCT
>NW_020201065.1:0-2246 GCF_001531365.2 Cynara cardunculus var. scolymus | reverse complement strand
GATCTGGTATTACATTTCTATTTATTCATATATTTGATATATATATGAAATGATATTTTCCCTAAAGGTTTTGGTGATTTTTCACCCTACAATAACATAAATAGGGTATCTCACTAGACATTTCGGTCTAACCCTCGTTTTGTGATTTAAATTATGTGTTGCAGGAGGTTCGGACAGTAAGGGGAAGGGAAAAGTTTAGTATGTTTCTTTATGCGCTTCTGCTTGAAGATTTGTTTTGATTAATTAGTACAAGAAATGTATTTTGAATTTTTGGACCTTGTATCTGGTCATGTTAGATTCTTGTACTAAGGGACCTGAATGAAATGATATCATGTATTTCTTTTGTATGAAATATGTGTTACATGCAATATGTGGGTTGGGGCATTACAGAATGGTATTAGAGCTTGAGTTTAAGGGATTTAGGTATTTAGCAGCATGATACCTAGACTCAAACTATTTTATTGCATGTTAAGGGTCCCGGACATAGATAGCACCATTGGAAATAAATATGATGAGTTAAAAGAACAGTGTGTAACGTAAATTTTAATTACATCTGGGCAGTGTAATTATGAATTTACAGGTACACATCTGAACTTGAATACTTCATTATATTTGGGAATGTGAATATGTGATTATTAACACTAAACTTTACAGATGTCTAGCCGAACTAGAAGATCTGAAAGAGTGGCTCGTCCAGAGTCTGAAGAAAGGGAAGAGTCACTTGTTAATTTTCCAACTCGCACGTCCAGAAATAGAGGTCGGGGAAGACCAAGGGGACGAGGTAGAGGAAGAAGTCAGTCTCAAGGAAGGGGTCGGACCGAAATACATTCCGAACATGAGGAATCCGACTTTGGGAATGTTCAAGAAAGGTCGGTGCCACATCCTGAATATATAACCAGAGATATGTTGGCATAAGAAATGGGGAAATTGCGGGAAACTCTGACATCTATTATGGGAATACCGGCTATAGTAGAAACAGAAAGAGTAGAAGTTTATCCATCTCCTCCAATCACTCACAATAAAGAAGGAGATATTAAAATGTTTTTAACATACAAACCACCAACTTTTTCTGGGGAGAGAGATCCAGTGAAAGCTATGTGCTGGATTAAGGAGATGAAATCTGTGTTCAACACCATTCGGTGTCCGGAAACAAATAAAGTTTGATTTGATGTTTCTGTATTAAAGTCAAATGCTTTATTCTGGTGGGAAGTTGAATCGTCTACCAGAACGGATGTTTTACAGACTCTGTCTTAGATAGAATTCGTGGATCGATTCAAGAATCAATTTTGTCCTAAAACAGCAGTGAGACAAATGGAGGAAGATTTCCTGAAATTAGAACAAGAAAATGAACAGTTCGAAAGTATACTAAAAGATTCATTGAATACTCTCGTTTTGCTGAACATTATGTTTCGACTGAATCCAGGAAGATAGAGAGGTTTATTTGGGGTTTGAAACCCTCAATCAGAGAGTTTGTTATTGCTATGAACCCCAATACCTTTCCACTAACAGTAGATGTAGCTGAGGTGACTGAACGAAATAAGAATAGACAATCGAAAGGAAAAGTTGTTGAGAAAAGAAGATGGGAGGCGCCTTCATCTTTTCGAGGACCGAAAACTGTTAGATATGATAACAGATCTTAGCAGAAGATCAGTGAAAAAGTCTGTTCACAGTGTCGATAGGTTCACCAGGGAGAATGCAAGATGGACCCAAGGAAATGTTATAAGTGCGGTGAGGCAGGTCATTTATCCAGAAATTGCCCAGCTAACCGAAGGTGTTTTAATTGCAATTCTCTGGATCATATTCGACCAAATTCCCCTTGTTAAGAACTCCACAGTTAACAATGGGGAGTAATGCGTCGGGTACACGGGGAAGATCTACTGTGAATAGAGGAGGGCAAGGAGGGGCGCGGGGACGATCCTTCCAGATGACTAAGAACGAGGCAGAAGCATCACCGGATGTAGTAACAGGTACATTCCTCCTGAATTTAATACGTGCTAAGGTGTTATTTGACTCTGGTGCAAACTTTTCGTTTGTATCACCATTGTTTTCTCAAACTGCATGTCTGAATTCTATGCTACTTGATGATAAATTAGTAGTTGATACTGCTAATAGTCAGGAAACTGTTACTAAAGTATTCAATAACTGCATTATTGTTATTGAGGATTGTGAGCTTCTGATCCGGTTATTTCCCATGCCAATGAAAGAATTTGACATAGTAGTGGGTATGGACTGGTTGGCAAAATATC
>NW_020201064.1:66491-83471 GCF_001531365.2 Cynara cardunculus var. scolymus | reverse complement strand
ATTTATGTGCATGAGATGTGTGTGTGTATGAAGCATAAAATATAGTATGAATACTTGGGAGTATATTAAATTGGGAAAATTTCTTTAGCCGCCTTCCATTTATGGAAAGGGTATTTATATGAGGTGATATTCAAAAGTTAAGTTTTGTGGCCATTTTGGAAAGAACTGAGAGAATAGAGATTATGTGTTAAGTTGAGATTGAGTTTGTTTTTTCATCATCAAAACTCTAAAATCATATAAGGTGAGTATTTCAAACATCCTTTGTATATAATTGTGGTTTTGATACATATGAAATTATGTTTGTACTTGAAAACATGATAACTGGATTAAGTATATCTCCGGGCATAGTATTGACCGGATTGGAAGTGTCCGGTCACTAGGTTGACCAGATAAAGTGTTGGTTTAATTTGAAACTAGTAAGTCCGACCATAGTATTAACCGGATTTAGACCTGCCCGGCCATAGTATTGACCGGAGAAGAGTTAGTCCGACCAAAAGTGTAACCGGTTTAAGATTTAGGAATTTAGGTGTTGATCGGATTTAATTATGTTAAACTATATTGGGACAGTGTTGTCCAGATGATAAGTACGGCCAAAGCTTGTCCAGACTTTGGGATTGACCGGATACCACCATCATACCTCGGATTGCTGTTGCTGGTGACACAGTTGAGGTACCTGCCAGGCGATTACCCAAACTTCGTCGTGACTGGAATGATGAAGATAAACATAGAGTGGAAGTGGATCAAAAGGCCAAAAGACTTTTGATTATGGCTCTTCCCAACGAGATCCTCCAATCTCTCGACGTGTGCGACTCCGCCAAGGATTTGTGGGATCAACTGGCTAACCAGTTGGAAGGAGGCATCAATATGAAGAAGAATCGTCGTGCCCAATGCCTGAACGAATACAACAGCTTCCACGCACTCCCTGATGAGTCTCTAGAACAGACTTATCACCGCTTCAATACTCTGATCAACAAATGTCGCAAATGTGACGTGATAAGAACTCAAGAGGAGAACAACATGCTCTTCTTGAAGAGAATGAATACAGAGTGGGGAAACCTGACGATGTCTCTCCAGGAAAACCAAGATCTGGAGCAACGGACATTGCACGACGTGTACGGGACTTTGCAGACTCAAGAACAAGAGGTGCAGAAGACAAAGGTCGTTATGGGTGGACCTCTGGCTCTTGTCTATGATTCAAAAGAGACAGGATCAAGCCAGCCACACAGTGAAAGGATACCCAGAGAAGAGAGAAGAAAGGGAAAGAAGGCTCTCATCTTGGAGAGTGATGATGAAGAATAGAGAGCTTCTAGCTCTGAAGACGATGCCATCAACGCCTTTCCAAAATCCTTGGCCTTGATCACCAAGGAATTCCAAACTTTTTTTTGGGAAGAAGGTCTTCGACAAAAGAGGAAGACATAATGATCGAAGCAGAGGAAAATCTTTTGAAGGAAAGAACCCTCCTTCTGTTTCCAACAAGAAGGAGGAAGAGCCATCGGACCAGAAGAAGCAAAGTGTCCGATGCTTTAGATGCGGAAAGATGGGGCACTACTCCAAAGAGTGCAGAGGCCCCTTAGGGAAAGATGAACTGTACTATAAAAATAAGTACAAGTACAATTGAACACAAAGGAGCCTCATCGCAGAACAGGAGAATTGGGTCTCTGACTCCTCGTCTGAATAAGAAGACCAAGCAAACTTCTGTGGGATGGCTGTCGAGAATGACAGAGAAGAGTTTGGATTTGACTCCGAATCCCACGTATGTTTTATCTCTCGCTATTCTCACTCTGACCTGGAAGAGAGCATCTCTGCTTTGACTAATGAAAAACTTTTACAAACAAAATGATCAACTGAAACAAGTCTCAAAATAGAGTGCTTAGAATTGGAAGCGGCTATTAAGAAGAAAGAAACAGAGCTCCTAGAAAAGGAAGGAGATAGATTAAACTCTAAGGCCCTAAAAGACTATTTTTAAGGAAAGGGAGTTCCTACACCAGAGCTTACAAAGAAAAGAKCTCTTGATTAAGAAATATCAAAATGCTCAGCAGGTGTACAAAAAAGTGAATTTTCAACAGGACAAAGCAGGGATAGGTTATACAGACCTAGACCTCACCTTGAAGAAGAAAAATTACTCTTGAATCAGTTTTTAGGTTGGGCGAAAAACAAAAACCAGATTTTCCTATTTTAAATACAACCTCACCATTCAAAAGATGTAGGCTTGATAGTCGAGCCAGAGCTCCAAAGTAGAAATTCAAAAATATCTATTACTCATCAAAATATGTGCCACAAGTTGATTTAAAGAGCATACAGAAGACAAACGAGATTTTTTGTTTTGGCTCTACAAATCTCGAACATCCTAAGACTGAGAATGAGGTTGTCAAACTTGAACCAGATGAAATCAAGAGTTCATCCATAGGAAATTTTCTTAAAACTCTGGATCCAAAAATATTGGATGACTCCACAGAATAGATAAGACAGGTTTTAGAGCAAGATTTGCTTCAGACATTGAATTACCCTACTAAAGGTCATGCAGATTCTTCTGAGTGTAACTCCTCGGAAACTTTTGAAAGTCCAACAAAACAAAAGACGGACGAAGCTTCTAGCTCATGCATACGAGGATCTCAAGCTCTTAATGATACTTCTGTATTTCAATTTTCACACAAGGATTTTCTTGACTCTGACTCTGAGTCAGAGGTGGACTCGTTTAAGGTGGAAGTTAAGAAAGAGGTCATAGTCAATGAACCAGAGGTTGCAAAATCTCCTATTGAGAAAAAGATTCTCCTAGGTTCTAGCCGTACAAGCAAAGCAACAAGTGTTACATCCGCTCCCAAGTTTGAATACAGGGTTAAGAGTACAAAGACTGTTTTATCTACATCAAAGAGCTCATATTCCAAATCTAAGCCGATTAAATTCACTCCGGAACAGAGCCTCTTGCTGAAGTCCTAGTCTAGTGATACAGAGCCTCTATATAGTACATACAGAGCCTCTGTACCTTGGTTCTTATGCATGTGCAATACTTATCACATATGAACCAAGCATAGTTGAAGGGGGAGCAGATAAGAAGAGCTCAAGTCAAGGGGGAGCACCAGATCATGACACACAGAGTCTCTGTGTGTACTATATAGAGTCTCTGCTTCAAAACTCTTAGGACATAGTCTATGTATGTACCATACAGAGCCTCTGCCTCTAAACATAGCAAGTTTTCTATAGAGGACATGTATAGTCCAATCACGAGTCTCTGTATGCGATCCTAAGGTATGTTGTCTTTCTCTGTATGTAGTACACTGGTTCTTTACAAAACATCTATTTCATTCTAACCAGGGTGTTTACACTTGTTAAAAAAATTTAAACTTCAAATATATTATTTTATTAAAGAAGGCGTACGATTCTTTATTTTTTATTATTTTTAAACAACTGTCATTTAAACTAAGCGTCACAGCCTGTGAGCTTAATTTTTCAAACATGGGAGGCACCACTTGCAGATGGCAGTCCACGTGGCGCGCCCCCATAAGCTATGAAAAATTGTTTCAGTTTTTACCTGACGTTTGGGGCGCTAAATACTCAAGTGCTTTTATTTTCTCTATTTAAAACAATATTTCCCCCCAAATTATTTTTTTACGCTTACAACGAAATTCAAGAACTCCCGTCGTCTTCAACCTCCAAACTGCAATTGTTACTCATTCCAAGCTCTCAAACCAGTGTTCGGAACTCCATTCAGTCATCAAAAGTTCATCCCGTCTGTCAAGTAAGTTCCATAAACCCTTTCCTCAAACCCATTTTACGAATCAAGAACCGTTTCTTGAAACCCTAGATTTTCTTCTAATCTTCTTCTTCACCCAAAAACCTGCAACTATGTCATCTTCCGAGTCTGGAAACTCCCAAACACACACCACAACCATAAAACTGTTGAGGAAAACCAGTCAAAACCTGATTCCTCTTCCTATCAAACCCAATAACCATGCCCTCCATCTCTCCGTGGAAAACTTCGACCAAAAATATCACCCAATCATCAACATCCTCCAAAACCATTTTCTAAACCCTGCCTTGACAAACACGGATGACCTAGTAGCTGAAAGGTATATCCAAGAATTCTGGCAATCTTGCACCATTACCGACTCTCAAACAGGAATCGTTGGAGATTTCTATGTCTCTTCCGCAAAAGAATTTGTTACTGTTCACATTTCAAGGTCCATGTTTTCGCGTGTTCTTGAAATCCCAACGAAAACCAACCTAGGGATTTCTGAGTACTCCCCTCTCCCATCTGGGGATGAGATAATGGCATTTTTAAAATTTTTGGGGTAAAACAAGGCAATCCAGTACCCGTCACAATATCGTCATCAATACCTGCCACCAATGTGGAATACACTATTCATATTGGTCAACAGATCACTGAGAGGGAAGATTGAGAGCCTCGACATGTGCTCAATGAACGTTCTTCAAATCGTATATGGCATCTTCATCGACCTATCTTTGGACTACTCCTTGATACTCTACACAGAGTTCGAGGCTGCCGTGGCCAAGAAATGTCAAGAGGTGGCCAAAGGGAGACAGTTACCATCTCTACTATTTCCACGTTTTTTGGGTCTTCTCCTCAGACCTGCTCTCGATGACAACAATATTGATGTAGGTCATCTACCTGTTCACAAGGTGAACGTGCTCAGTCAATACCGGCCAACAGTTAACAAAGAGGGTTATGCAGCAGAGAGGCCCATCCCAAAGAAGCTCATGGCCTATATGAAGACAAAGGAGATCAGGAGAGCGTACAGACGTACACACGAGACATTAGAACTAGTGTCTCGAACCCCGGTGCGCATAGGAACAGCCGATGAAGATGAAAGAACTAAGGACACATTAAGGCCTCAAGTAGAGGGAGAAAGGGTGAGAGCAGAAGAATAAAGGGTGAGAGCAGAGCAAGAGAGGGAGAAACAAAGGAAACTAGAGGAGGTGAGGAAAAAGAAAATAGAGAGGGAGAGGAAGAAAAAGGAAGAAGCACAGCGAGCAGAGCAAGAGAGATTGGCTGAGCTTGCTTATGTACGAGTAGAAGAGGAGCGAGCGGAAAAATATTGACAAGCAAAGATCGCTCGTCTGAGGGAAGAGGCCAGACTCAGAGCAGAGGAAGAAGCTCATCGAAACTTAGCCCAATCCTCTAGTCCTAACCATGGGGATGACCAAGACCACTTCGACAACTCTGCCAGGTCTTATACAAGTGAGGAGAGTGAGGAAGTGGAAGAAGAGAGTGAGGAAGAAGAGGAGGAGAGTATGGAGGAAGAAGAAAGTGAGAGCAAGGAGAAAGAAGAGGGAGAAGGTGCAGAAGCTGCTCTGCCTCAGGGCGAGCCAGAGCAGCCTAGGCTAAATAGGCACACTCGTTTTACCACCCCAACTCCCAGTGGAAACGAATCATCTGACTCTGATGGTCGAGACACGGAGGTCATTGAAACAGAGTTGTACACCTCAAACCCAAGCCAACCTATCCAACCAAAGGTCGTATCTGCTTCTGATTATATCAGCCAAAGGGAAGCCTCACCACAGGACACACCCTCTCAAAAGGGTGCAACCTTTGAAAATATAAGTGATATGTCTCCCCATATCACGCAACTTTCTCATACAGAGGGATTTGTTTCTTCTGCACGTGTAGACTCCCAACCTTGTTAAGAGCAAGGAATAGGTGCACAAGGCTTGGAGACTCTCGACCAGTCTCTTAGTCCACTCATGGAGAGCCTTCTGGGTGGCTCTGAACCAGCCTTGGATCCTCTCCCTGACAGAACAGAGGTAGTGAATTCTCCTCAAGGAGAACCACAATGATCCTTTGGAAGTCCTTCCCCGACTAACATCAATGAAGTCGTGAATGAAGGCGTCTCTAGAACGGGGACTCAATCAGGCCCATGTGTTGAGCCAGAGGTCACCCAACCAGCATATGTCACTAGGGAAAAGCTCCATTCCCTTTTCACCTCTATGCAATGCTCCTTGGAAGAGCTAAAACTCATCATGGCCCGTGTAGAGTCGTCTTCTTCTACACCTGCTCTGGATGAGATATGAGCATCCTTGGTAGTATTGAGGGCTGAGTCTTTGACAAATGCTTCTCGTCTTGAAACCTTAACGGAATTGACAGCACGTAATGCAGAGACCTTGCAAAAAGGTCATAGCATCTCTACAGAGGGGTGAAGCGTCAACTTCCCATGAAGCACAGGTGATCATCCCTCTGAATGTACCTGTGAATTATGTCACACAGATCGCAATGAATGCTCTGGGTGATAGACTTATGCGGAAGGTGGCAGACTTCACCTCAGAGTTCAATAGCAAAGCCATAGAAGCAGCGGAGGCCATCGAAGTTTCTCTGGTCAAGTTCAATTACCGCTCAAATGTTGAAATTTGAAGGGTTGGTGATGCAGTCGAAGATCTCCTCAAAGTTCTTGAGGACAGGATGAAGTCCATGCCTCAAGCTGAGGACAAGAGGCCAAAGCGACGAATGGATCCATCTCCTTGTGCTGAGCCGTCGAAGAGGAGACGACTTGACGATGATGAGGACCCATACAAGTCCACAAAATCGTCAAGAGGGGGAGAACTATCCCACAGCCATTCCAAGCATGGTTGCCCCTCTGCACCAACGTCCTCTTCCCCATGCCAACCAGCTGAAGATCATTCAAGGCAGAGGGCATAAAGCCAACTAGCGCCAGGCAATGCAGAGGCACGTTGCAAAGGGAAAATGTCATGGCGTCACAGGCAGATCCAGTTGGGCTACAAAAGAACATAGAGGTCATAGATCTCTTATCTATCTATGACTCGTCTGATTCTAACCTGGCTCTGTCCTTATCAACCGAATAGGCCATGGACATAGCTGCTCCAGCAAGAGGACAAGAAGAAGAAGTGGTAGCTGTGAATGTCATTGATCCTTCACTCATGCACATTCAGATCGTCGTTCCTCTAGAAGGCGTTATTGTTGCTACTCCTCCACCATAACCACATACACACAGAGCTAGGGTCCCTAATCAAGGGACCAGGGTTGTCACTCCTACTATGAGGCAGCAGGTACCTGTCAAGCCAAACAGAGCAGATTTAAAAGGCACAACCAGCGGGCCAAAACGGAAGCATCCTTCTGATCGTGTCCAAAAGATCAAGGAAAGTATGGATGCCATGTTCAAGCCAACATCCCTTGATAAACCAATTAAGGACAAGGAAGACAGCGAGGAGATCTACCAGTTCCTCTATAACCTACGAGAAGAGACACCGGTCCAGAAGATCAGTCTTCATCCTATGGTTCAAGAGCACATCAGGTAGAGATTCCTAGATCACTACACTCAGCCTATCATTGCAGTCCACTTCGTCGATGGAATATAGCAAGTCCTCGACATAAAGAAGCATACTTTCGCGCATAACCAGATTATATTCTACGAGAAAACAGTGGAGAGGTCTCGCGGACATATCTGTAGGTTCACAGATTGTAACCTTATTAATCTGAATCCGTGGGATCTTCTCTCTCTGTTCTACTTCATAGATCACAAGAAGAACAAGGGAGTCAAATACGCTATTGCCAACTCTGCCATATGCCAAACAATGACAGACCTGCTCAACTTCAGATGCAAATTCGACTTCCAACTAGCTCTAGATCTAGGAGTGGATCAACTGACTATCATTGCACCAAATGAAGATCTGCAGGGCATCAACAGCATCTCCTCCTGGACGGTATTGGTGGAACCAGAAGTAGGAGTGGTGTTTCGAAACAAGCATAAAAAGAACATCTTCTTTCGAGACAACCAGAACTACAAGTACTCCAACTCTACTCTGCGCTACATAAGAGACAACTCCCCAGGAGCAAAGGAGCGAGCAAGAATTATCCTTAAGTCTATACGCTACATGCTAGAGTTTCGTGAACTTCATAGGAAGTTCATTAGACTTCAAAATGTTTAGGCCTCTTATCTTTTGTAAGTACTTTTCTGTCTTTAATTCGATGTAATTTCCATTTCAAATCGTATTCTACTTCATTAGATAGTAAATGTAATCTATATGTTCTTTTTAACCTCTTACTTCAATTAGAGACTCTGTTTTATAATTCAAGTAAGAGTCTGCCTTATTTACACTTAGGGGGAGATTGTTAGACCCAACTTGTGAAAGTGTAAGTAAGAAGTCTCTTACCCTAGTCGACTAGGACTTAGTCTATTTGAAGCGGTCTAGACTAAGAGCTCTCATGAAGAAGATCAAGAACCAGAGCTCTTACTCAAGAGTGAAGGTTCAACTCATATAGAGCCTGCGCTCTATCCCCGTGGATGCTCAAGCCTTGTGCGCCAAAAAGCATAAGCGCTTGACTTAAAGCTACAACTCCAAGACCCAGAGCCTCTCCATAGTACATGCAGAGCTTCTGCATATGCAGAGCCTCTGCATAGTACATGCAGAGCTTCTGGCTATCTTCTCCATGGAACGCAAGCATGTTAGCCCAAACATTCTCGCAAGCGTGTAACAGATTTAACGTGGCTTGACCAAGTTTGCTCCGCTATTCAGGGGAAGTCAAAGATAAGGATGTAGACCAGTCAGCTCCGAGTTTCATGCCTACATTATAGCATACTTTGTTAGACCTAGGCGTATATAAGGAGGCTTCCACCTCATGTTTAAATTACCTGAAGGAACCGACTTACACTATACGCATTTTATGTGAGATTACATTTGTGCTTTCATTACTCATCTTTCTATCAATAAAAGCATTCGACATATTTAAGTTTACTTACTGTTCTTATTTTCATCTTGAATATCTTGTTTAATCAGTCAAGTTACACTATTCAAGTTTAATTCTTATATGTTAAAACTGTGATTCTACAAATTAAGAGTATCTGGGTTCAACAGCTGGAAAAGATCTAAGTTCTTGAAGGCGAACCAGAGATACGATGAATGGTCCATAGGTGCGATGAACAAAGCATCTCCATCACCCCTCTGGTTTATAGCACTTAACAGATTCATCAAGTGTCAATCAGAGATATCCAAGTGAAGCAGAAACGGAAAGACTTCTTATTAAACATACTACCTAGAAGACAGTTGGAGATGACTCATCGACAACTGGAATTCTGTTACACAAGGTAGTCTGAGATAACTCCTTAATTCTAGATAGACATCTTTTCCTAGATTATCTCATAGATATCGGTTCACTAGATTGTTATCTCTTAGACTAGATTGCTAGTATAAATAGCTTTCACATGTCTTGTAAAATAATGATTCCTTCTCATTAAAGTTATTATAGTGAAATCATTTGAAGCTTCATATTCTCTTGAATATCTTATAAGTTGTTCTTCACTATTCTTCATTCATACCATAGATTTAGGTTCAATAACGTAAATCCTCGTGTTATATTGAGAGATCTGGGATCAACACCTGCGATGCAAGTTCAATCACTCAAGAGGTCASAAATTARCTTAAAAAYACAATAAAGTGCCAAGCTAGTTGTCAAGTGAGCTGAACTCACTTTAAAACTAGCGAGGCTCTAGAAGCCTGATTTTTGGGCTTGGGCTAGCCTCAACCCTAGTTTGAAGTAGCGATGAAACTAATGTGTGACATTGAAATTCTCGGGCTAGTTTCCATAATAGTTTAACTAGTCGTAAAACTAGCATGGAGGCCTGACCTGCTCAAAAGAGATGAAAAATTGGGGTCTTTCTCATTTTAGTCATAACTCTCTCATTTCTTACCCGATTTGAGCGATTATTAATGCTTGGGTTTTGTATTTGGAAGCTCGTTAAGATGGTAACAAAGATGATTAAAGTTTACTTGATGATTTCGGGGTTCATAGAGGTTGAAGGTAATATCATATCTTTGTATTTTGAATCTAGGGTTTGGTCCTTTTGTACCAGCAACTCTCATTTATTCTCTTGGATTTATTTTTATATGTTTTAGAATTAAAGTAGGTATCATAGAAAATATTTTCACCGTAGATTTGGAAGTCTAGCTAATGGATCTCAAGTCTCCAACTTTAGAAGCTAAAGATTGGGGTAAAAACCTAGATTTAGCCAAAATATAGCTAAGTGAGTTCAAGTTACTTTGTGAAAACTACGTACATGCCAAAAATGTCTATTTTGATATACCGAAATGTTTTTCTTAATGCATTGAGTTTTTCAATCTTGAGAAATGCCCGTATTAGGAGATTTTGGACATTTTGATAAATAAGTCATAAGAATGTGTCCTTTTGATGATTTAGTTTACAAATAGAGCTTATTTGATATTAATGCATTTTGGTGTATTTGGTTTTATAAATTGTTTGTAAAATGCATGTTATCGCGTTATGAGACATTTTGGAAATAATACAATATGTTTTCGTTAGAAAATGATTTGTCTAAACCAATGATGGATTTTTGAATTAATCACCTCTTGGAGCATGTATTTGCATAAACATTGATTAAGCATGTTTCATCCTTTCTGATGACTTTTATTTTATAGTCAAGGGAATTGTTGAGCATTAGGATCGATTTTGACTTAAATGAGTGTTGGGCACATTTGTTCAGTTAAATTTTCTATACATCGAGCTTCTGGAGTTATATGCACTTATGGCATAATTATTTGAAATATTACACGTTTTGAGTGTGTTAGTCATTCAATTGGTGAAGTGTAATTTTAGATTGTCATGTAGTGGATCCATAGGTATAGAAGTCGGTTTTATGGAGTATGTGAGAGATGAGATTCTCAAATCATAACTTGAAAATAGGCATTGTGATTATTATGTAATTTCCAAGTGAACGAGTTTAACTTGAGATTCCTATTGTTTTATTGGAAATAGATATTGTGATTATGATGTAATTTCCAATTTATCCCTTACTGTAGCATGGAAATAGGCATTTGGAGATATAATGGGATGTAGTAGTGCCCAATCTTAACTTTGTATCCATGTAAGGCTTTGTCTATCTTTTGTTGATGATGATTTTAGAACTGATACTTTGAGGTTATTCAATTTTTGATTAATAGAAATGGGATTTACCCCTTTATTTGTTGTATTAATGMAAAWTTTTAGTCGCWCTTTCCAGATTTGAGGGTGTTACAAGTTGGTACCAGAGCATAAGTTTGAGAGATTTAGGTATTCATTTTTAGATGCCAACACTCAAAATAGCATATTTCTAAGTAAATGAAAGTGAGAATGTGGGATTARGCACTTTAAGATATGATATTTTGAGGTCAATAAAGACYCTAGTATCAAGAATCATATTGATGGTAGTAAAACTTCGCATGTAAGGTAAATTTAT
This sequence comes from Cynara cardunculus var. scolymus, assembly GCF_001531365.2. NCBI lineage: Eukaryota > Viridiplantae > Streptophyta > Magnoliopsida > Asterales > Asteraceae > Cynara > Cynara cardunculus. Next base: position 72,273 of record NW_020201064.1, on the reverse strand, counting down.
ATTTCCACTTGGCCAGTGTTAATATAAATTTACAGGTACATGTGTGTTTGAGTCGCCTTGTTATGATGATCGATGGAGTAGTGAATGAATTCTCATTGAGTAATCTTTAGAAGAATCGATGTTTGTAACACTGTCACTCTGAGTAATAGTTAAATGTGGTGAATTACGTTAAACAGACCATTGTGTGTTATAGATAATGGTTATATTTGAACCATAGGCATGTTGAATCATCATTTTTTTGGGGAAAGATATTGTAAAGTTAATCSATCTAGTTATGGATTATTGTCTTAGGATACTTGAGCTTTCCAAAGTCGGTCCTGTGACTAGTAGGCTTGGCGAGCGTGGTTTTAGGACTTCRAATCCYAAKAGCTATTTTTGAAATAAATTGCACGAGTTGTCCCATGCTTGTCAAAACATTTGTACCTGTCAGGGTAATAAATTTGAGGAATGTTTATGGCACACACACAAGAGTGTAGACCATGTTTAAAAATTCGTAAATTGTTTTAGTTGCATAAGATTTGCATACAAGTAATATTGAGAATTTTCTTCATACTGCTKTACTGGCATTGCATATTTTTGAAATGCATGTTGTAAGCGAGTTTTGAATTTGAAACTGACATGAGYTGTTCCATTTCTTACCCAAGGGGCATGCAAACATTTTGTTACGAGTTTTAAGAAATTATTTTAGGACATGTGAGATTTGGGTCAAGTTTTAAATTTACAATGAAATGACTGTATCTCCTACGATTGTTTGTAAGTTTTATTGGAATTTTATCTTAAGATGTTTTATGACTCAAGGATGAAATTTTGGTATTCTTTGGATTTACTTTATTGTGTGGGTTGCGTATGAAAATTTTTATTTCCTGCTATTTGGTTGTTAGATGTGAAGATTTTGATGACATTCAGTTATATATTTTTCCCTTGGATTTGTATGGGAACTGTTTTGTTGCATATAATTTCAATAAGTATTTTATTAGAGTTTCCTTTATGATATTTTAGCCAGTATCTTAGATTGGCAAAAGCGTATTGTTATTTGGCTTTAAATTTGAATCCAACATCAATGATTTCATGTTGTAACTGAATCACATACACATATCAAGTTACTAGTCTAGAGAAATGAACTGATGCACATGAGTCTTGTTGAAATTTTTTATTTCATGTTGTTTTATGACTTGAAAAAGAGAATATTAGAAGCTTTATATCGTGTAACTCCTCTTTGGAAATTTTGTACTAACATTTTGTTGCACACTATTTTTGTGCATGAATTTATTTTATATACATGGTGTAAATAAATGCATATTAGGACTATAGCTGTCAATTTGAAAAGTCTATTGAGCATATTCTCGTTATTGTCATTATTAGTTTGAGTAATGATCAAGTAGCTTTTAAGATGATTTTATATGCATGACTTTTGTGGTTACTTCGCACGACTACCTAGTAAGTGGTAATAAATTTTATGTGTGAGTAAAATTGATTATAAAGATGTTTATGTTCAACAGTCTCTTATAAATGAAATTGGGATATTTGTTAAGTTTTGTACTTAAAAAATCTTGAACTCGTTAGACCCATAGAGTCAAACCCTTGTTGAGAAAGGAGTTATAATTAAGGATTAGAGGAGTCCTTGATGAATTGAAATGTCTGATGACCCGACTTAGGGCCAGTTCTGAATTTTGGGGTTTCTTCCTAATAGGTCGGTTCATGTATGAACGACTGAGGTATTAGATTTATGTATCGTCCAATTATTTAAGTAATGATATTTTGTTTCGACAATATTCGAGTTAAATCCTTATGTGACTGCTTGCATCTGGTTGGACAAGTATTGGTGGGTGAGTCGAGTGACATCATTTTGAGTGTTAGTGGTTCACCCTCTTGATGGGTATTCATGAATGAAGAAGGTTTTTAGCATGGGCATTTTATAACTTTAGGATTCGACTATTAGTTTCGAGGTCAAGGACCATTGGAGTACTTGGGTTACTACAGTTGAATTTTGGGAAGAGTGCACAAGTTATAAGTGGTGAATTTGAGGAGGTTAGATTTTGGTATCTAGTGATGAATGATAGTGACACTGTGTTTTGCTAAGAAATTTTCAGAGTTCTTTGGGAATTGAAATGTCCTATGATAATTTGGAATATGGATTCAGAGTTGTGTAGGATCGAAGTAAATTAGTGGCTAGGAATGTCATCAAGGAAAGGACGATTAATCTTTTATGGTAATGAATACTAGAGAAATTTGGTCAGAAGGTTGAGGTAGACCTGAAGTGAAATTTGTTTTATTCAAGAGACTTTGATTTGTTGAAGTGTAAGTATCGGTGTGGTCGTCAGCGAGTGATATATTATATGGGATGTTGTGCATGATTCCTTTACCACCCGGGTAAAATTGTCATCGTAGCGAGTACTCCGATTCGGAAATGGTATGAGTAATTTTGGTCAGATTAATTTCTGTGAGGATTATCCAAGGTTGAATACATATGAGAGGCGATATCTAGTTAATAGAGGTTGTTAAAAAAGTTTAAGAGTAAATTCATTTATGGTCAATTTTTGTGGAATTGAGAAGCTGAGGTAAAAAACTACAATGGAGGTAGTATAAATCACTTAAGGTTAGGAGACAATCGAAATCATATTATCGTAAATTGCTCCTACAATGTTAAGTATTCACCTTGAAAGGGTGCATCATATCAAATTGAAGATTTGATGTGGGACCAGCGTGTAAATCGTCATGAGAGTATTGGCAAGAAATTATCAGTTTGCGATTTGAGTTTGAGTAAGGTTAGAGCACCCTCTTGGGAAGGGGCGCAGTTATTTTACGAAAATGGTGTTATTGTGGGTGGTATCAGTACTAGATTTAGAGGAAGAAATCTTTTATAAGCTTGGGAGGATTGCAATACGCATGTTTTCACTGTTAATCGTTTAAAACTGTAGATTTGTTTTAAAAAGTCATTCAGTGTCCAACTTTTATTGAATGTTCATGGATTTTAAATCAGGAGTCATGGCACATTTAGGATGAAGAAACATTGTGTTGGAGGTCATCTAAAGCATTAAGAGACCTCCGATACAAGTTCGATCACTCAAGAGGTCGTAAATCACTTTAAAAACAACAGTAAAGTGCCAAGCTAGTTGTCAAGTGAGTTAAACTCACTTCAAAACTAGCTTCAAGCTCTAGAAGCTTGATTTTTGGGCTCGAGTTCGTTTTAGCGCTAATTTAAAGTAGCAGTACAACTAGCGCCAGACACTAAAATTCTCGTGCTAGTTTTCACACAAGTTTAAAGAGCAGTGAAACTAGCATGGAGGCYGGATYTACTCAAAAAAGACCGAAAATCGGGGTATTCTTATTTTAGCCATAACGCTCTCATTTCTTACCCGATTCGAGTGATATTGATGTTATRGTTTCGTATCTGGAAGMCCTTTAAGATGGTTAAAAATATGATTAAGTTTTACTTGATGATTTTGGGATTCATAGAGGTTGAAGGTAAGATCACATCTTTGWATTTTGAATCTAGGGTTTGGTCYTTTWACACCAACAACTCTCATTTCTTCTCTTGGGTTTATTTATGTATATTTTGGGAGTAAAGGAAGTGTTCTTGAAAAGGTTTGCACCATAGATCTGAAAATCTAGTTAATGGATCTCAAGACTCTAACACTGGGAGCTCAAGATTAGGACAAAAACCTAGCTTTAGCCTAAATCTAGCAAGGTGAGTTCAAGTTATTTTGTGAAACCTATGTACATGCCAAAAATGTCTATTTTGATGTATCCAAATATTTTCCTTGATATTTAACAAATGCGGTTATTATTTAATGAGGTGTTTATTCTAATATAACGAGGGATGTGTAACAYCCCCGTCCTGCATGGTTAAAGACAGAGATGCCACARTTGGTTTTAAAAAATCAATGCATTATATAGAATAGAGCGCTRATAAAGTTTACCAAARGATAATTACATAACCATAGACGGAGATAACGTGTCTAAAAATACCAGTATGTCTACATTAGTCATTAAAAGTTAGCAAAAGTATGACGTAATGGGTTATCTTCAATATTATCATCTCCGTAGTTTTCATCCCAAAATCTCTGCTAAGTCATATACCTGTCGAGGACAAGAAAATCTCGGCTGAGCTTAATGCTCAGTGAACGGATAATAATAACTAAACAATGAATATGAGATAACAAGTTCAAAAAGCAATTTATAATGTTAAGTGATAATTCAAAAGAACGTCAAAATGCCCCGAAGGCTTATGAAGGGTCCGAAGACCAAACCGCATCACCAGGACGCGTTGTTCCCAAAGGATGATCTGTCCGTACAAGCATAAGTGAGGAAAGGGGTGCGAGCACAACACAACAATCCTCTCCATGGATTTAACGACGACCACAATTTATTATCCGATAACGGTTCAGAGGATCGATCCATACACTCTCTATTAGACCGGTACATAATCAAGTCCACCTTTAAGGACTATAAAAATGAGGATGTCATGATCGTTTTAGCCACCATGGAAACATCTCAATATCAGTGCTCCCAATATTGAGTCTACAGTAAAATGTTTCACAAATTAATCAAGCTAACAAGTCAATGATCAAAATGATCTATATTCCAAATAAAAAAATGTACATTATATTCTGAAAGGAAATAAAAGCTCAATATCAATTGATGAGCACAATGAGAATTTGGAACCAATATATTCGGATTAGGAAGCCTTATACAAATGGCTATCCCCGTGTCAAATGAGATACAAAATCCACCTTAACTGAATTTGACAATTAACACATGATCAAACGGAAATTCACGATCGAGTTTGATTTGTCCACGTGTCAAACGAATGCATAAACGACTTACTATTTACAAAGCATAGAAACCATAACTTAATGATTCTAATAAAATTGCTTATGTATTAATATACTTAAACAACGTAGACTTCAAGAAGGACAGTTGGACAGGAATTGAAAACTCAACCGTAATACTAGCCTTATGCATTTTCAATCCAGCCACTTTCATCCCTCTTATTTTTTAGAATTTTTATCCCATTTAGAGACCAATCCAGATTATATTATCTAAATGAAAGTTGTAGGTTGGTATCATACGAGTCTATTAGTTTAGGAATCATCTCATTTGGATCATCCATCTATTTTATATGAATTTTAAAAACTGCAGATTAATCCTGTATATAGTGCAAACAGCCCCAAAAACAYACTGTTTCGAGCCACTTAGAGTCATAACTGGATTTTCGACCTTTCATAAAAGTTGTAGTATACAGTAAKATMTTTMTGACTGCAAAATACAAGCTTATTCCAACATACGACTTGTGAGTTATACACTATCAAAGTATGGGAGTTGCATTGTCGGTAAAATTCGATTCCGGAATTCTCGACTAACTTTTATGATCCGACTTCCATGATTCACTACATTTACATTCTATAAACATACTTCAACATACTAACAGTAAAAGAAGTCCAATGGTTGCTAACCTAAGCTTAATCACGTATTTTTATTCTTTTCGACATTTAATCGAACAATTGGTGTGCGGTTAAACATATACCCACAATTTAACCATATTGAAACTATAATCAACCCTTTTAATTTGTATATCAATTTAACCAATCCTAGCATTCTAAGCATGAAATATATCATAATTTTAACAGCATCAATACGTAAATTTAGACATAAACATAATTTATAAACCGGTCTCAATAACACTAACATAAACACCCTAATAAAAATGAATAAAATTTATACATTTAAGAAGTGTTCAGAGAGAAGATTCTGAATATATATTTTTTACTTTGATTCCCTT
>NW_020201064.1:59264-66481 GCF_001531365.2 Cynara cardunculus var. scolymus | reverse complement strand
TATATATATATATATATATATATATATATATATATAAAGTTTAATCATTTGGTAATTTTAACCCTTCAAGTCTAGATTCTTTATTTTATGCCAATATAGGTATAAACTCAACTTTTGACACAAAACTAGTTTGAGGTACAAGTTGGTTAAGCATATGGTACAAATATGTTATGCATAATTCTACCAAAATTCACTTAACCCAATTTGTATAAGTTAACAGAACACGGATATTATAATTCTCCTCTCCTAAAATATTTCGTCCTCGAAATTTAGATAGGGTTAGAGGACTTACATGACTCGAAGAGATAAGGATACTCTTTTCGCATAGATTCCTCCCTTTCCCATGTGGTTTACCACTCGAAATGATTTCRCCATAACATTTTWACGAAYGGTATTGACCTTCGTCGCATTTGTCTCTTTTCTYGATTAATTAKCACCTCTGGTACTTCAATATAAGAGAGATCTTTTTCAACTTTGTYTAACAAATAATCAATCACATGGAGATGGTGATAWTGATATCYGYGGAGCGAYGAGATATGGAAAACGTTATGSATATGTGACAGTTGAGGAGGTACGCTAGGCRATACGCCACCTCTMCAACTCATTCAAGTATTTCAAAGGGTCCAATATATCTCGGACTAAGTTTACCTTTAAWTCCAAATCTATAATACCTCSTAACGGTGAAACTTTTAGGAAGACGTGATCACCTGTTCGGAACTCTAAATGTCTTCAATGCTTGTCAAAGTAACTGTTCTGCCGAGATTGAGCCTATTTCATTTGCTATTTTGCGATCTCTACTTGTTCAGTAGTAATCCGGACAAGTTCGGGTCTTTCGATAGCTCATTGCACCACTTCATTCCAACAGATCGGTGTTCTACATCTCCGACCGTATAAAGCTTCGTACGGGGCCATGCCGATACTAGCTTGCCAACTATTGTTATATGCGAACTCCACAAGATATAAAGACTCATCCTAACCACCAGACCACTCAAGAGCACAAGACCGTAACATATATTMTAGAGTTTGAATAGTTCGTTCAGTCTGACCATCTGTTTGTGGATAAAAGGATGAACTCATAGTCAATCGTGTACCCYAAGCCTGGTGAAGAATTTTCCAAAATCGAGAAGTGAATCGCGGATCTCGGTCCGATGTGATAGAAACTGGAGTGCCATGAAACCTCGTAATTTGCCGCTGAAATAGATCAGACAGTTTACCAACAGGGTACGTCTCCTGTATAGGTAGGAAATGAACCGATTTTGTAAAACGGTCAACTACTACCCATATAGCATCATGTCATTTTTGAGTTTTCGGAAGTCCTGTTACAAAATCCATAGAGATATGTTCCCATTTCCAAACTGGAATCTCTAATGGTTGTAACAATCCGCTAGCCTGTTGATGTTCAATATTCACTTTCTAGCAAGTAAGACATATTGCCACGTATTCTGCTATATCTTGTTTTATACCATTCCACCAAAAGTCTATTAGAAAACCAGATAATACCTTTTTCATCATCTCAAAAATTAGACTGTAAATCATCTTTAGCCTTTTGTAAGATAGTCCAAAGTTGTCCATCCTCTTGTTGAGCCTCTTTGGTTCGAGATACAAGAGTTGGTTCAACCGTGAGACTAGCCAAAACTTCATCTCCACCATGATAATACGAAGAGATACCCTACGTTCTATGTTTGAAGCAATATGGGACTGAATGTTAAAGACCATATGTTACTAATGCTTTTACAGCTAAGGGCATCGGCAACTACATTAGCTTTTTCTGGATGATATTGGATTCAGACGTCGTAGTCCTTAAGAAGTTCGAGCCACCGTTGGTGACGCATATTCAACTCTTTTGGCATGAAGATGTACTTTAAGTTTTTGTGTTCGGTAAAAATATCACATGTCTCTCCGTACAGATAGTGACGCCACATTTTGAGTGAAAAAATGACTGTTGCCAACTCAAGATCATGAGTAGGGTAGTTTACTTCATAAGGTTTGAGCTGGCGAGAGACATACGCAATCACTTTGTCATAATGCATTAACACACAACCAATACCACTTTTGGAAGCATCATTATAAACCTGAAAACCTCCCAACCAAGATGGTAATGCAAGAGCAGGCGTTTTAATCAATCTCTTTCTCAGTTCTTCAAAACTCTTTTCCTGTTCTTCACCCCAAACAAATTTAAATTCTTTTCAAAGAAGTTTAGTCATAGGGAGCGTGATCCGGGAAAAGTTTTTGATAAACCGTCCATAGTAACTTGCCAGACCTAACTTCGGACATCAGAAACATTTGTTGATTTTGTCCAATTAGTGATAGACTCAACCTTTGCAGGATTGACTTTAATGCCTTCGTCGGAGATAATGTGGCCCAAAAATGCAACTTGATGGAACCAGAATTTACATTTAGATAACTTTGCATACAACTTTTTATTTTGAAGAGTTTCTAAAGTAATACGCACGTGAGTTTCGTGATCTTCTTACAACTTTGCATATATGAGAATATCGTCAATAAAAAAGGTAAAAAAGTCATCCAAATAATCATTGAAAGTCCGGTTCATAAGATCCATAAAAAGTGCTACAACATTAGTTAATCTGAATGGCATAACAATGAATTGATAATGACCATATCGAGTATGGAATGCAATCTTAGGAATATTTTGATCTCTAATCCGGAGTTCGTGATATCCAGAACTTAAGTCGATCATAGAAAAATATTTTTCTCCTTGAAGTTGATCGAAGAAATCGTCAATACGGGGTAAAGGGTATTTATTACGTACTGTGACTTGATTTAGTTCACGATAGTCAATACAAAACCGCATCGATATGTCTTTCTTTTTAACGAATAGGACCGGTGCAACCCATGGAGATACATTAGATCTTGAAATTGATTTACAACAGGAATATATGTCCCTTTCCAGAGGAACTCCTGGAAGTTCATCTGGAAAGACATCTTGAAATTGATTTACAACAGGAATATCTTCAAGTTTAAGGCATACCTCTTCGGGATCTTGTAGTGAAGCTAGAAACCCTTCACATCCTTGCCATACCATTGTTTTAACATTTACTTCTGAGATAACACGAGTCCCCTTCTCAGGTGACACACCCTGGGACACATTTTCGTGTTCATTGACGTCATCGAAGATGATTTGTATGGCTTTGTAGTCAATGGTCACTCGATCTTTAGACAACAAATCCATGCCAATGATGATATCAAAGGGATCAATTTCCATCGGTAGAAAAATAACCTCCCGAATTTGATTGCCAGTAAATAACGAACAATTTTGGAAATGACCAAGTATACATACTAGATTCCAAATAGTTAACATGTATAAGGCTTAGGATAGTCCTATCTTAGCTCTACCCAATCCTCACAGATCAAAYCTAAATTGTACTACAAGATCATAACCTATAGCTCTGATACCACAACTTCTAACACCCCCGTCCCGYGTGGTTAATGACGGGAGATGCCACAATTGGTTTTAAAAAAAATCAACGCATTATATAAAACAGAGAAGCTAATAAAATTTATCAAAATATAATTACATAACCACAAACAGAGATAATGTGTCTCACTCAAAATACCAGTATGTACATTAGTCATCAAAAGTTAGCAAAAGTATGACGTAATGGGTTATCTTCAATATTTTCATCTCTGTAGCTCTCATCMCAAAATCCCTGCAAAGTCATGTACCTGCCGAGAACAAGAAAATCTCASCTGAGCTTAATGCTCAGTGAACGGATAATAATAACAAAACAWTGAATATGAGATAACAAGTTCAAAAGAAATTTATAACATTAAGTGATAATTCAAAAGAAAGTCAAAATGCCCCCAAGGCATATCAAGGGTCCGAAGACCAAATCGCATCACAAGGACGCATTGTTCCCAAAGAATGATCAGTCCATTCAGGCATAAGTGAGGAAAGGGGTGCGAGCACAACACAACAATCCTCTCCATGAATTTAACCACGGCCACAATTTATTATCCGATAACGGTTCATATGATCGATCTATACGCCCTCTATTCGACCAGTACATAATCAAGTCCACCTTTAAGGACTATAAAAATGAGGACGCCATGATCGTTTTAGCCACCATGGAAATATCTCAATATCGGTATCCCCAATATTGAGTCTATAGTAAAATGTTTCACAAATTAATCAAGCTAACAAGTCAATGATCAAAATGATCCATATTCCAAATAAAAAAATGTACATTATATTCTGAAAGAAAACAAAAGCTCAATAGCAATTGATGAGAACAAAGAGAATTTGGAACCAATATATTCGGATTAGGAAGCCTTATAAAAATGGCTATCTCCGTGTCAAGTGAGATATGAAATCCGTACCTTAACCAAATTTGACATTTAACGCACGATCAAACGGAAATTCACGATCAAGTTTGATTTGTCTGCGTGTCTAACGAATGCATAAACGGGTTCCTATTTACAAAGCATAGAAACCATAACATAACTATTCTAATAAAATTGCTTAGGTCTTAATGTACTTAAACAACRTAGACTTCAAGAAGGACAGTYGRATACGAATTGAGAACTCAACCGTAATACTAGCTTTATGCATTTTCAATCCAACCATTTCCGTCCCTCTTATTTCTAAGAATTTTTATCCTACTTATAGACCAATCCAGATTATATTGTCTAAATGAAAGTTGTAGTTTGGTATCATACGAGTCTATTAGTTTTGGAATCATCTCATTTGGATCATCCACCTATTTTATATGAATTTAAAAAAAAATGTAGATTAATCTTGATTACAGTGCAAATAGCCCCAAAAGCACACTGTTTCGAGCCACTTAGAGTCATTACTGGATTTTTGACCTTTCATAAACGCTGTAGTATATATAGTAAGATCTTTTTGACTACAAAATACGAGCTTATTCCCACTTATGGCTTGTGATTTATACACTATCAAAGCACGGGAGTTGCATTATCGATAAAATTCGATTATGCAATTCTTGACTAACTTTTATGACCCAACTTCCATGATTCGCTATATTTACATGCTATAAACATACTTCAACATACTAAACAGTAAAAGAAGTCCAATGTCACTAACCTAAGCTTAATCATGCATTTTTACTCTTTTCGACATTTAATCAAACAGTTGGTGTGCGATTAAACATATACTCACAGTCTAACCATATTGAAACTATAATCTACCCTTTTAATATCTATATCAATTTAATCAATCCTAGCATTCTAAGCATGAAATATATCATAATTTTAACAACATCAATCTGTAAACTTAGACATAAACATAATTTATAAACTGGTCTCAATAACACTAGCGTAAACACCCTAATAAAAATGAATAAAATTTATACCTTTAAGAAGGGTTTGAAGAGCAGATTCCAAATATATATTTGTTACTTAGATTCCCTTAGTAACTTGACGTAAAATTTATAGAGAAAACAAAAGTTTTAGAGAGAGATAAACGAGAGAATGAGGTGGTTTTCAAACCATCCACATATCATGCATGTGTATCTATATATATATATAGATATACTTTTTTTATTTAATTAATTATATATATATATATATAAAGTTTAATCATTTAGCGGTTTTAACCCTTCAAGTCTAGATTCTTAACTTTATGCCAATATAGGTATAAATTCAACTTTTGACACAAAACTAGTTTGATGTACAAGTTAGTTAAGCATAGGATACAAATATGTTATGCATAATTCTACAAAAAAATCATTTAACCCAATTTGTACGAGTTAACGGAACACGAATATTATAGATGTTTGGTTTGTGGGAATGGAATGGAATTGGAGGGATTTGGATCTGAAATCTATTCCAATCATGTGTTTTATTTGTAGGATCGTTAGGATTTAAAATATGAGGATTCGTTTAAAATTTTGTGGCTAATGGATTTGAGAATCCCTTGCAAGGCATAGTATTTAAAATCCAATCCCGTTGGATTCTCTATCCTAATTTGAAATTTGTATAGCTGCCTTCTTGCCTCTCGCTTTGAACATAAACGACACCCCATCGGTACTCTCTGGTGCCTCTCCTCACTGATGCCCTTCTTGTTTCTCTTCGGTAAATCTCTTTCTCTCCATCACTCATATTTGATCGATTCTCAATATTGATCGATCCTCAAATAATGCTTTAGGAGCATTTGTGTTTTTTTGCGATCATTTTAATGGATGAAGTTTTGATGTTGTTTCAATGAAGGAAGTTTTAATGCTGTTTGATAAGTAACAAGAAGTATTTGTGTATATATAAACTAAAATTGGATATTTTTCTATCTATTAGTTGCAAGATTTGAATGACTGTGGTCTTATGGTGATTAGGTTGACAAAAGGCATATAGAATCATCTTTAGTATAATATGATACACCTAGTTTCTAATTAATGTTTATATATCCATTTTTGTTGTTGAAACAACACTAGCTCTACTTTGGCATCTTGATATTTAGCACTAGTATTATTTCAAGGCATCTCTTGTAAGTTAATTTGATTTGTATTACTTGTATTATTTCAAGGCATCTCTTGTAAATTAATCTGATATTTATTACTAGTATTATTTCTAGGCACCTTGTTGAAGATTCTTGTGTTATAAGCTTAATACATTTATGCTTGATGTATGTCATAAATGATATAAGCATTATGCATACCCACATCTGGCTTCTTCAAGGTTTTAACTGAACACCAATGGATTTCTTTCTTGGAAAAGGTTCTTAATCTTAACTCCAAGATAAATTCTATAAAAACCCTTTTGAAATCATCACATTTTTTAGAAAAATATGTGGATTTCTTTCTTGGAAAATGTTCTTGATCTTAACTCCAACTTCATTTCTATAAAAATACTCTTGAAATCGTCACATTTTCTAGGCAAATCTGTGGATTTCTTTCTTGGAAAAGATTCTTGATCTTGTGAAAATTTGAAGTAAACTTGCTTCTATCTAGGTTACGATGATTTTATAACTTGGTGTTCAAATCAGCTGTTTGATTGTGGGATTGGAACCATTCAAGTTAAATTCCTGATGGGATGATTAATTATAGGTTTTCAGTGGTAAATTTGTTTAGGCAGCAATACCAACTATGGTAAGTTTAAAAACTTCAGATCCAACATATGAAAATAGATCCCTGACTTAAATCATTTGATATTGGGAATGAATGTCATACCATCTGCGTTTTCACCATGAGAACTTCAAAAATGGTAATAAGTAAACGAACAATTACCTATATATATATATATAT
>NW_020201064.1:47317-59109 GCF_001531365.2 Cynara cardunculus var. scolymus | reverse complement strand
TTTTTTGCTTTGATTTATTTGGCTAAATTCCGAATCTAACATTTGAGTAATTAAAGGTTGTACAAGATTTGTATTTTAAATATATGTTTAACAATTTGAGTAATTGGAGAGGAAATGAACCGACTTAGTTTAACAAACACGATTAYATAGGCAAAGGAGACTAGAGTCGTTGGAATGGTTTAATATAGTTGTCCATGTTGTATTCTTCGTCGTGTCGCTTTAGATGATTRTGGTTAAAAGACAAGGGGATAAATGACAAATTGGATACTCTTCTTCAAATGTTGATCAATCCTCAATATTGCATAGGTATATTTATGAGAGTGACACTATGTCTATATCGCAAATTAGGATGTCTCGAACGTGTTTCAAAATGTTGTGTGACATTGTTGAAACGTATGGAGGGTTAAAAACAACTAGGTTGATGAATATTGAAGAAAAAGTTTCTTCATATTATTGCTCACAATGTTAAGAATCAGGTTATGATATGTCGTTGTCATCGTTCGGGAGAAACAATTAGTAGAGTTATTGCTCGAGTTTGCAATGTTGTAATAAGGTTACATCCACGATTGCTTAAGAAACCCAAACCTGTTCCAGATAACTCTACTGATCAAAGATGAAATTTGTTTAAGGTATTTCCACTTCTTTTAAAATTTAGTTATTCATAAATAAGTCTAATTATTATGAAAATATAATGATCCTTTTTTCTTGGTTCTAGTATTGTCTAGGAGCTTTAGATGGAACCTACATAAAATGTTTAGTTCCACAAGAAGACAAACCTAGATATAGAACAAGAAAGAATGATACTGCGACAAACGTGTTACAGGTGTGCTCACAAGATATGCAATTTATATATGTGTTACCGGGATGGGAGGGGTTGGCTGCTAATAGTAATGCTCTTTCCAAGACCGGGTATAGTTTTTGATAATTTACAATATATTAACAAGTATAAGTTTTGATGGTTTATTAACTTAATTTATTATTAGGTTATTACTTGGTTGGTTCCAAATACACAAATGGAGAGGGCTTCTTAGCAACTTATAGGGGTCAAAGATATCATTTAAATGATTGACGTGATGGACCAACCAACCACTGCTAAAGAAGTTTTCAATATGAAACATTCATCGGCGAGAAATGTTATTGAACGATTTTCGATCTGTTAAAGGCAAGCTGGGGAATTTTAGGAGATAACTCATATTATCCTATTGATTTAAAAGTTAGSATCATCATGACATGTTGTCTCCTCCAYAATTTTATAATGCAAGAAATGCCAATAGATCTATTTGACAATGAAGGTGTAGTGGATGAGGGAACCGGAGACCTTGGAGTCGAAGACAGGAATAGTATAAATGTTGTTGGTACTTCAAATGAGTGGACTTCATTTAGGGATACTTTAGCACAATYTATGTTTGCTTCTTGGAATGCTACAAATTAATATGCATAATTCAAATGTTTGTTTAACTCATACTTCTAATGTTTGTKTAAATATAATGTTTGTTTATAATAGAAATTATGGAGTTTSGACATGGATAATTAAATGTTGTTGTACTTCAAATGATTCATTTATGTTTATAGGTATGACAAGTCAAATTAGAAATTATCGAGTATGGACGAATATTGAAGAAACAAAACATGTTAAARYTTTAGTTACCAAGGTGAATACATGAGCATTTAAACCCGATAATGGCTTTAAATCAGGTTATTTGGCATATCTTGAACAAGCGTTAAAAGAATCATTATCGGGCTTCGGTATTTTAGGGAAACCACACATTGAATCAAAGTTAAAAATAATGAAGAAAGATTGGACTATTGTGCATGACATGATAAGTGGTTCATACACTAGCGGCTTCRGATACGATAGTGWAAAGCATTGTATGTTTACCGAAGACCAAGTTTAGGAGTCGTATCTTCAGGTACATGCTAAAAAAACTTGTTATTTAAATTTACGTAATATATAATTATAGTTATATGCATATTTACGTTATTCTATCATGGAATAGGTCCATAAAGGGGCGGGAAGATGGAAGAACAAAGTGTATCCTATTTATGAGGATCTTTTTATTGTATTTGGAAAAGATCGGGCCCAAGGAAATAAAGCAAAAGATTTTGTTGAGGTGGAAGAGGAGGTGCATATAGAATATCAAACATAACACATGTATGATGAGTCCGATGATGTAATGACAACTAACAATATTCAAGGTGGCAATGCAAATATGCAATCTGAAGAAACTTCAAATGGGCGTGGTAAGAAAAGAAAACGCCGTGTAGATCCTATGGCTGATGGATTCAATAATGCGGTTACTAAACTTGGAGAAAATGGCAAACAAACTTAACAAGKGTATCTAACGAGACGAAAAACTTGATAAGAAACGTTCGATAATCACTTCTGAGATCTCAGAAATGCAGTTATTGACCCAACCAGAGAAGCTTAAAGTAATTTCAATGATAAGAGACGATCCWGAAAAGGTGAACATGTTTTGAGACTTGCAACAAGCAGATAAGGAAGCTTACGTGAATTATGTTTTGAAAGAATGAAAAAAAATTGGTGGCTAAATATGTGGTTTTGGAARAATAGTTTAGTGGTTAAATATGTATTCTRGATTAACAGGTTTATTGGTTAAATATGCATTTTGGATGAACAGGTTTGGTGGTTAAATATGTATTTTGAAACGATGAATTAGATGATTAAATATATAGTTTTGAAACAACGAATTAGATGATTAAATATATATTTCAGAATTATGAATTAGATGGCTAAATATATAGTTTTGAAACAACGAANCAACGAATTAGATGATTAAATATATATTTCAGAATTATGAATTAGATGGCTAAATATATAGTTTTGAAACAACGAATTAGATGATTAAATATATAGTTTTGAAAAAATGAAAGGGATTTGGTGATTAAAATACAGTTTTGGAGAAATTGATAACAAAAAGGTAATTTATCAATAAAAATTTTCTTTATAAAACAAACAAATAATTACAAAAGAAAAAAGAAATTATCCGAATCCAAATCCTACAAACCAAACACAATAAAGGATCCAAATTATGTCCAATCCAAATCCCTCCATATAATTTAAATCCCTCAAAAACAATCTTGCAAACCAAATGCACCCTAGGTTTATAAATCTTGAGAATTGCTCCTATTTGGAGATTTTGGACATTTTGATAAGTCACAAGAATGTGTATTTTTGATGATTTACTGTACAAATAGAGATATTTGATATTAATGCATTTTGTTGTATGTGGTTTTATAAATTGTTTGGAAAATGCATGTTATTGGGTTATAAGACATTTTGGAAATAATACGATATGTTTTCATTGAAAAATGGTTTGTCTCAACCATTGATGAATTTTTGAGTTAATCACGTTTTGTAGCATGTATTTGCATAAGCGTTGGTTAAGTATGTTTCATCCTTTTTGATAACTTTTATTTATAGTCAAAGGAATTGGTGAGCATTTTGGCTCAGTTTTGACTTATATGAGTCTTGGGAGCATTTATGCTGTTTAATTTGCTCTATGTCGAGCTTCTTGAGTTATGTATAGTTATGACATAATTAATTGATATATTACACGTTTAGGGTGTGTTAGTCATTCAATTGGTGTCGTGTTTAATTTTAGACTATAATGGTATGGATCTCTAGGCATAAAAGTTGGTTTTGTGGAGTTTGTGAGAGATGAGATTCTCAAATCGTAACTCGGAAATAGACATTGTGATTATTATGTAATTTCCAAATGAACGAGTTTAACTTGAGATTCATTTTTTTATTGGAAATAAGCATTGTGATTATTATATAATTTTCAATTCATCCCTTAATGTAACATGGAAATAGGCATTGTGATTATTATATAATTTTCAATTCATCCCTTACTGTAACATAGAAATAGGCATTGTGATTATTATATAATTTTCAATTCATTCATTAATGTAGCATGGAAATAGGCATTGTGACTATTATGTAATTTTCAATTCATCCCTTACTGTAACATGGAAATAGGCATTGTGATTATTATGTAATTTCCAGGTGGACGAGCTTATTAACTCATTGGACTATATACTAGATTTTGGTTAATGTCATCATATATCTATCTGAGTATAGGGTGGATTTGGTTGATGTCATTGTATACTTAACTATAAGCCTATTACCTTATTTAACTATAGAATGGATTTGGTTGACGTCATGATATGCTTATCAATGAGTAATGCTCCTATAACAGTGTTTTGTGGCTTACTTATGTGATATGTCATGACAAATGGTAATTAGGTCTCTCCTGTCATCTTCAGATGTTTTTTATGCTCTTTCAAGGACAAACGCAAGATAATTGTTTATGAGACCTGATTAAAGCTTTGTTTCTCGTTTTTAATGTTTTATAACTTTATTCTTAGTCGTGTGAGTATTGGGTTTTGGTTGCATATAATTGAGTATTTTGATTAATTAGTTGTCATTAAGAAAATGGTGAATTTTCAGAAAGATGTTGCTTTTACGATAAATATATTTTATTAGTAAAATTATGATTTAAAGTAGTCTTTCTGTTTTACCGTTTTATGATTATGATGACAACTGCTTGAACTTAGTAGGCGTTAAGCCTAACCTTTTTATTTGTCGGCATGTGCATCAGGTTCTTGTTGGGTATGGTACTAGTGACACCGTGATGAGATKAGTGCTAACTAGTTGCACAAGAAGGTTCTAATSTCTTCCGCATTTGGAGATAGCGACATATCTTGGGATATAGTAGCATCCGACCTTAACTTAATCTTCATGTAAGGTTTTGTCTTTCTTTGTTGATGATGATTTTAGACTTGATAATTCAATATAATTTAAGTTTTGATTAATGGAAAATGGATTTACCCTTTTATTTGTTGTATTAATGAACATTTTAAATTAATCGTTTTTTCGAGATTTGAGAGTGTTACATAGAGAGTGTCTTTTGATATTGGAACAAGTTAGCCATTTTTGAAATGTGAAATTGCTTAAGTTTTCTGGATGACATAAATCTACTAATATCTGATTTGTTTATCAACATTTGCGTTTATTATTGTGGTATACAAAGTCTAATTGTGGGTTTTCATTTAATTTTATTTTCATATTACTCGTAACCTATGATTTTCTTTTATCGATCTGGTATTGATGGTATCGGTTTGATTAGATGCTTCTACTTGTTTGATACACATATTCTATCTGGTTTCTTAAAAAAACCGGGCTTCATTAGTCATATCAACAAAGCTACTACCCGGTTACTTAAAAAGAACTGTGGTATATTAAGCAACATTCACGCCCCCTTTAAATTAGATACTACCCGGTGGGCTGATAAAAACTGGGCTCCATTAGGCAAATACGACCCGGTAGTATAACCGTGACACTACAGCCACCCTTGATAGGACCGGTTACATAACCCAACAGTATATCATTTTTTCAGCCGGATAATGTAACGTTTCTCTAGTAGTGATGGATCGGAACCATAATTTCCAGCAAACCACGATAACCAAATCCATAATTAAATAAAGAAAAAATAAGTTCCAACTAAAATTGCTTATATGTTATTCATGTCAAAATCTCACTACAAATATATCGATAAAATTTCGGCCAATCTAACAGTCATTTTACTTTGTCTTTATTAACAGATATTTTATATAATGAACAAATAATCAAGCATAATTTTAATATATGGGAAACTAGTATGTCTGAAGTTAACGAACTCGTTTTTTGTGATTTTGTGACCATTTCAAATGTTATTGGTGTAAAATGAAGTTCACGGTAGATATTTAAAGCTAAGAAATTAACATTAAATAAACGAAAGATATTTGAATTCAACTTTCAATTGAAGTTATGGAATAGTACAAGAGCATCGATCAAGACATAAGTTGGTATACGAGTCATTATACAAAATCAGTAACTGGGAGACACTAGTCGGAGCATGAGTCCCTATATCATAGTAATGGGCCTTACCCCTGGCCYGRCCCTTGGGTATACGAGAATGACGCGATATCGATGAAAAGCGGCCCATGAATTGGGCGTYGTGAGCCTCGCAACGCTACTGAGGCCCCAACCGGCCAACTAATCCTCGTTCGAAGCAAGTCCCGCTACACAACAACTTATTTCTTCAAGTAAACTCGAATGATGAAAAACTTATTGGATTTTGTATCAACTTTGAAGAAATAAAATCTAAAGGAAAAAAACGTTTGGAATTCCTATGAAACGATAATTCTAGTGAATTTACTCTCAAGATTACTCGATAACAACGATATAAAGTTCATTTGCCATAACTGATTGTTATTTTTTGTAACGTTGGTTGACATTTTTTAATGTATCAATAAAGAAAAGAAAGCGAATAAACAGATCGAGAGAATAACATGACACGAGAGTGTGTACGTAGCTTTCGCGTCACTCTCATATTCAATGAGCTTGTTTCATGATTTATATGTAAGTTATCATGTGAAAAGGAAACACATTTAATTGCATTAAGTATTTGAAGTTCAGATATTAATATTGTAAAACGTGTTTAAATTAATTAAAGAGTATTTCAATTCAAAGATTAAGAGATTAATAAACGTTTTTTAATTCGGAAAGTGTCAACACTCTTTTCTTATTGAGTAATATTAAACGGCATCATATATAACGATTTATCCCGTAAGTTGCGTAATAACAAATAAAAGTAATCATCTTCACTTAGGGGTGTTTGAGATTGCTTATTTAAAATAATTTTTTTTTGGTAAAAGTGATCATCAACTTATGTGGTGGCAAACCAGAGTTTTATAAAAAGTGTTTGGATTAACTTATGACGGTACCACACCGTATAAGCTGAAAAAATAGATGAGATACTTTTTTTCCATCCGAACACTAAAAACTCTTTATTACCGATGTCACACCGAAATAAGTTAATAAATTAGAAGAAAGTAACTTATCAAAAACTCTTTATTACTGGTACTAAGGGGGTGTTTGAGATTGCTTATAAAAACAACTTATTGACTTATTCCTTTGTGACATCGGTAATAAGTACTTTTGAGTATTTGGATAAACAGCTTACACCGATGTTAAACCGGTAATAAGGAGTTTTTGAAAAAGTTAAACAATTTTAACTTATAATAAAGTTGATAAGAACTTTTGTTAAAAAATATAAGTTGTTTCAAATGAGCAATCCCAAACACCCCCTAAACCGTATAAGTATTTCCTTTTTTCCCATCAAAACACTAAAATATTCTTATTACTGGAATAAGTTAATAAACATTTTAAATAAACAATCCCAAACACTCTTTTACAGGGTAAGAATCTCCGTCCCTATCATAGGGTGAGATTTTTGGTATTTATCATGTTTATCGAGTAAAGTAAATGATCCGATTATCACTTACATTCGAGTAAGTGTTTAGTAAACGATCCTAAATTTAAAATTGAAATCTATTTATATAGAAAAGAAATATATAAAATTCTAAATTAATTTGGAGTTCATAAAAAGAAAAAAGAAAAATAAATTTATTTAAATTGAATGTGATTAGTTTATGGCGAGTGTATAAAAGTCAAATATATATATATATATATATATATAGGGGCCTAATCAAATGAGAACTAATTAGTTTGTGGTAATTGTGAGAACCAATATTAACCACAAATCAATAGATAAATTAGGAAATTTATAATTTTTGCTAATTTTGAATAAAAATATTAATGCAAGGATATTTTTGGTATTTTAAAACTTTCCTCCCTCCTGTCTTCTCTCTCCGGCCACCGTCCTCCGGTGATACAACAATGGTATCACAATGCATCATATATGTGCTTGGGTAGCACATTGATGTCGTTTGTGTGGTCGATCGAAGATGTAACACAGTGGTATCACTATGCATCTTATATATGATTAGATATCACAATGTATCTTTTGTTTAACAGAGTCAATATTTTTAGGTATCATAGTGGTATCACTGGAGGACGGTGCCTGGAGGCCGGAGAACGGTGGCCGGAGAGAATAGAGGAGAGAGGAGAGTTTTAAAATACCAAAAATATCCTTGCATTAAGATTTTAATTTAAAATTACCAAATTTATAAATTTCCTAATTTATCTATTGATTTGTGGTTAATATTGGTTCTCACAGTTACCACAAACAACTCAGTTCTCTCTTGAATAGGCCCCTATATATATATATATGGTCAAACAAGGTGGGACTGAATGACAAAGCTTTTTCAAAGAATGAACAAAAACGGGATCCGCTATGTGGGAACTAAAACATCATGGAAGTTTTGAGTCGATGATGGAAAAGTATATAATACTATTAAGTATTTTACTTGATATATATGTATATGTATATATATGCGGTACCAAATGAAAACCGTCTAATTCTTAAAAACCGTGTAAACTAATTTCGACCAATAGAAAAATTCATTTTTTTTTCTTAATTAAATTTAATCATTAAGGATAGAATTGTCATTTACATTGTTTTCGATTAAATAAGAAAGTTATTAATTAAGAGATCTTAATTAAGGTAACATAATAAATAAAATTTTAAAAATGGTAATATTTTAATATTTTTTTAAATTAGAATTTTAAAAATTAAATATTGTTATTTGGTTTCTCGGTTTATTAGTAGTAACAATATGAAAATCGAAATTTATTATATTCATTAATCAACGAAATMAGTAACAGATCCAAACAAAGATTCATAAACCGGTCAAAATATAATCAGCTGTGAAATAGATTAATATTAGATTTGTTCATGAAAACGTTCATTGAGAAGCTTGTTTTATTGAACATATGCAGATTGGTTATATTTGAAGGTATACATTGACTCTATGAAATGTGTTCACTTAATGGTTAACAAAGCATGTAATGCTAAATACATTGACTCTATGAAACGTGTTCATATTGGAAGAAATTGGCTGATAAAATAGGTGCATAACGAAAGTGAAACCATTTCATAATTACTAAGAAAACGTTCATAATTTATTATATTCATTAATCAACAAAATCAGTAACAGATCTGTTGATCATCTTTCTCAATGATTTGATGATAATCCCTTTTCACTTATACGTTGTATTTATGTTTCTGTCTTTTCAGTTCCAGCGATCATCACTGAATCTGTTCAGTGATCGCTGAAGAACTTGTAATGTAATTTAATCTGAGACAACGATACTTCAAGAAGACAACACTCACACCAAAGTACCTTCAACTAATATCGAAGACTGAAACTGAAGATTAGAGACTGGCGATTATGTGATCTGAAGCGGTAGTCAGTGATTACAAGCATGTCTACATATGTGTGAAGACTGCTCAAGCCTCAGTGAATACTGAAGAGACCTCCAGGTTATTCCAGCATTCAGCAATCAAAGGAAGCTTGCTTAGCACAATTGTTGTTGTCTTGTCCTTATACACACAAAGGACAAAACCATATCATTTCTAATTGTTAGTATGGTACGGAGCCGACTAGTCGACTCTATTGCCCACCAACTTTAGGTAAGGATATCTGCTCATGAATATTGCTTTTTGTACTATTCACTGTAGCAAAGGTCAAGCCTTCCTCTTAAGGCTTGAAACGCACTCTAACCCTACCATATTGCATTAAATGAACATTTAATGCATTAGGTATAAATAGAAATGTTTCTTCTCAATGCAGAGTGTGCGCAACTCACTCTCTAAACCTAATTCTTACTTTAAGCATTTTCGAGCTTAAATAAAAGAACTTTTCTTTACAACATTTCTTTTCTCATTTGCTAAGAATCTGTGTGTAACCAAAGATTGTTTAGATAGGTTTTCTTACCTTATCTTTCTGCAAACAGTATTGTAAAATTTGTATTGATCTTCTCTATCACTATACATTTTAAATTTGAAAATAATGTGTTTGTATTTATCCCCCCCTTCTACAAATTGTTTTACTTATCTTGAAGACCCTCAAGGGACCAACAAGTGCTTTCAGAGCAGTGTTCTATCTTCTCTAAGTTGTTTAACTATTTTTCTACATTAGTTTATCTCTTTCTCTAGATAACCTTATTGCTTTTAAATGGCTTTGCAAATTACAAACAATATACACACAAGACAATGGATCTCTTGCCAAACCTCTGCGGTTCGTCCGTGACAACTTTAGTCTCTGGAAGAACCGGATGTCCCTCTTTCTTGAAGGTGTAGATCCTGAAGTTCCACATTACATAGAAAATGGACCATATATTCCATTTGCTATTGCTCCGGCTGTTCCAGCAATAGCTACGACTGCCGTGATTATGAACGGCAGATTCCAAAGCTCCCTCATTAGTGGAGCGATGAAGACGAGAAGAAGATAGCTATAGACACGTGCACTCGGTCTATAATAGCTATGTCTCTTCCTGACGAGMTTTATCACTCTGTGATGAAGCTCAAGAGTTCTAAATCCATGTGGGACACACTTTGTGTTCAATATGAAGGAACCACTCAGGTTCAAGAAACCAGGAAGATCAATTTAGTAAGACAGTACGAAAGCTTTCTCTGTGGAAAGTCTGAGATGCTGTCCAAAGTACATCAACTTTTAATTGTCTCCTTATTGATCAAAAGGCTGTAGGCAGGGAATATTCCAATTCCGAAACTTTAACTAAGTTTCTGGAATGTCTTCCTGAGTCTTGGGACACCTTTTCCATGTGTCTTAAGATGTCCAATGACATGTCCACTCTATCTCTCTCTACTCTCTACTCTCTACGGGATTCTGCTCAACCATGAGCAATCTCGTCAACTGAAGAGCAAGATTCCAGAGAAATGAAAAGCTCTTCTTTAGTTTTGATCTCTGAAGCTTCTTCAGCTGAAACCCCTTCTACCCCTTTTGTCTCTTCTCTTCCTCCTATCGTTATTACAAAGATAGACTCTTCTATCTCTGAGGATATTTCATAATCTGATTTAGCAAATTTTGATGAATCCCTGGCCCTGTTGACTAAGTCTTTCAGGAGGTTCACTAGCAAAAGTAACTACCGCAAATCTCCTCTGCTGCCCATCAGGGAAAATCCAAAGTCTGAAAAAATAGACAAGGTTTCAGTTGTCTGCTACAATTGTCACCGACCTAGACATTTTGCAGGTGAATGCAGATCGAAAAAAGAAGCGACGCCATCTTCCAAATCTCCATCCTCCTTCAGGACTAAAGATGAAAAGTACTTAAAACTGAAGGAGAAGTACAAGAAGGTGAAGAACAACAAGCGAAAGGCTAAAGGCCTTGTCGCTGAAGAGCATGATTGGGCTGAATCATCCGATG
The DNA here is from genome assembly GCF_001531365.2 of Cynara cardunculus var. scolymus. Taxonomy (NCBI): domain Eukaryota; kingdom Viridiplantae; phylum Streptophyta; class Magnoliopsida; order Asterales; family Asteraceae; genus Cynara; species Cynara cardunculus. The sequence continues at coordinate 47,916 of NW_020201064.1, read as the reverse complement.
AATCAACTTCTGACGAGAAAGATTCAACTTATCTTTGCTTGATGGCATAAGATGCAGATGAAGAGTCTTCAGAAGCATCTACTTACTCTGAGCCATCTACCTCTTCTACTACTCAGGTATGTTTCCTGAATGAACCCTCTTCTTCTTCTAGTCTTTCTGCACTAGATACGTTGACGGTTGACCTTTATAATGCCCTCAATGAAAAATCTAAAGTAGAAATTCTTAATGTTGATCTTCAAGAACAATTGAAGATTTGCCATTCTAAGATCAAAGAGCTGACCTCTGTTGATGAAAATTTTAAGGATCAGGTTATTGTAAACCAAGCCATCACCGTTGAACGTGAGAAGACCATCGTTGAGCATGAGCGAGCAATCGCTGAACTCAAGGCTGAGAAAGATACCATTGAAGGGTGGTGTAAAGCTTCCATCAAAGCCTCTGAGATCATTAACCAATGGTATAACATCGATTAAACGTGTTGCATATGTTGAAGGACTGAAGCACAATCTTCTGAGATCTTTGGAGGTGTAAAGCTTCCATCAAAGCCTCTGAGATCTTTGGAGGTGGTCCCTCTTCAAATCTGAAGGACTGAAGCACAATCT
>NW_020201064.1:31474-45167 GCF_001531365.2 Cynara cardunculus var. scolymus | reverse complement strand
GTACGATCTATTAGAAGTGACCATGGCACTGAATTCAAAAATAGTACTATGAATAACTTCTTTGAGGACAAGGGAATCTTTCACAACTTTTCTTTAGTGAGAATTTCTCAGCAGAATGGGGTCACTAAAAGAAGAAATCGAACAATCATTGAAGCTGCTCGATCAATGCTCAACGAATCCCATCTCCATACTCAATTATGTGCTGAAGCTATTAACACCGCTTGTTTCGCTCAAAATCTATCGCTGATCGTGAAAAGGTTCAAGAAGACAGCCTATGAACTTGTTCATGGAAGAAAACCTTCTATAAGTTTTCTTCATATATTTGGTTGTACTTGTTACATTCTCAACAATCACGACCAACTTGGAAAGTTCGATCCCAAAGCTGATGAAGAAATCTTTCTTGGATATTCTTCAGTATCCAAAGCCTTCAGAGTATTCAACAAAGGAAGACAGACGATAGAGGAATCTATTCATGTCACCTTTGATGAATCTCAATCAGCTAATTCAAAACCCATCTTAAATGATGAGGTTGAATTAGAAAACTAGATGTTCTCTCACTACGGACAAACTGAAGCTTCCTAAAGTGCTCATCTCAACACTGAATCTCCTGAAGCTGAAGATGATCCACTCATCATTCCAATTATAGCTAGTCACTTCAACGTATCTTCTTCAAAGATCGCCGTCGTGCCCATTAGCTATATTCGTCCTTCTACTTCAAACATTGATTGATTAGTGAATAAAATGCCTTTAGTATCTGAACCTATTTCAGTCGTTGAATCTGAGACTCCTTTATCGATAGTTCCTTTTGCTGAAGATACTACAGTTGAAGCCTCATCTTCTGTTCCTGAACTCACTTATTCAAATGAAATTCCTTTACCGGCTCATCGATGGACAAAAGACCATCCAATTCATCAAATTCTTGGTGATCCAGATGCAGGTATCAAGACACGTTGTGGTCTAGGTAATATCTGTCTCTTTGTCAACTTTTTTTCTTTAGTTGAACCTAAGAAAATCAATGATGCTATCTCTGACCGTAGTTGGGTCCTTGCCATGCAAGAGGAGCTCATTGAGTTAGATAGGAATAAAGTCTGGTACCTTGTCCCACGTCTATCTGACAAATTAGTGATAGGCACCAAATGGGTCTATCGTAATAAGTTGGATGAAGATGGTGTGGTACCCCGTAACAAGGCTCGGCTTGTTGCTCAGGGTTATAGATAAGAAGAAGGGATCGACTATGATGAGACTTTCCCACCAGTGGCTAGACTCGAAGCAATTCGACTCTTGATAGCCTTTGCTGCCCTTAGAGACTTCAAAATCTATCAAATGGATGTAAAGAGCGCTTTCCTAAATGGGAAACTTCAAGAGGAAGTTTATATTGTACAACCTCCAGGGTTTCTTGATCCTAAGTATCCAAACCATGTCTATAGGTTGGATAAAGCTCTTTATGGGTTAAAACAGGCTCCTCGTGCCTGGTATGATACCCTTTCCTCTTTTCTCATCTCTGAGAAATTCTCTGGTGGAAAGATTGACCAGACCATATTTCTTAGGAAAGTTAAGAGTCACATCATTCTAGTCCAAATTTATGTCAGTGATATTATATTTGGTTCACTAATCCCTCTTTATGTTTTTGGTTCGCTGATCGCATGAAAAAAGAATATCAGATGAGCATGATGTGAGAACTAACATTCTTTTTAGGTCTCCAGAAAAACAATCAGATACAGGTATCTTTATCAACCAAAGTAAGTATGTTCGTGACATGCTGAAGAAGTTTGATCTATCCAACAGTTCATCTATAAAAACTCCAATGGCTCATCCACTCTCTCTCAACAAGGATCCAAATGGAAAAACCCTGCAAATGTTACTGTTTATAGAGGAATGATCGGCTCTCTGCTGTATCTAACAGCTAGTCAACCCGATATCATGTACTCCACATGCTTATGTGCCAGATATCAAGCTCAACCTAAGGAATCCCATCTGATTGCTGTCAAACACATATTCATATATCTTAAGGGAACTCCTAACCTGGGTCTTTGGTACCCTAAAGGTTCAGGTTTTGACCTAATCGGTTATTCGGATAGTGATTTTACAGGTTGCGAAATTGATAGGAAAAGCACCACTAGAGGCTGTCAGCTTCTAGGTGGAAAGTTGGTGAGCTGGACAAGCAAAAAGCAAAACTCAGTGTCTACATCAACAGCTGAAGCTGAATACGTAGCCGCTGGTAGTTGCTGTGCCAAAATTCTTTGGATGAAAAACTAGCTGATGGACTACGATCTTCAGTTTTCAAAGGTTCCTATCTATTACGATAGCACTAGTGCTATTGCTAATGCAAACAACCCTGTACTTCACTCCAAGACCAAACATATTGAGATCCGATATCATTTTATCAGAGAGCATGTTATGAATGGTGTTATTGAACTTCACATCGTTCCAACTAAGTATCAACTCGCTGATCTTTTCACCAAGCCTCTTGATGAGACAAGATTCAACATCTTGATTAGTGAATTGGGGATATTAAACACTGAAGACTAATCTTCAGCTATTAAGCATCACTCAGTGTGATAACCGGATTCTAGTTATCACCCGAAGTAATTAATACGTGATTATTTGATAAATGATTATGTGACAGCATGATAAATTGTTATATTGATAATGCTAGTATGTGAAACTACATGGATAATGAAGTACATGCATAAGTATATATGTATGTGTGGATATGTATGTATGTACAAGAGTTATATATGTGCATGTGTGCATGAGTGTATCCATAGCTATTTGATGATATGAATGGGTACATACATATATTAGAGGAGGGCGGTTAGCCGCCATACTTCTTTTGGAAAGTATATAAGGAGGGTCTTAGGCTCCATTACTTTCTTCTAGCCATTTTTGGAAAAAAGAGTGTTGTGATTTAAAGTAAAGAGAGTGTGACTGGATTGTCTTGATCGGATTACAAGATGGATTTCAAGTGGCTGATTTTCAAAAAGATTTCAAGGTGAGTAGTTAAGTGCTTTTAAAACAACACTTCAAATTATATGTTTAAATTGAGGTTTGAAATGGTTATTTGTCAATTGATAATCTTAATCGGATGTGTTATCCGGATCAAGATAAACCGGATGAGTGTTAAACGATTTACATGTAAACCGGATGAGTGTTAGGCGATTTACATGTAAACCGGACAAGGTTAAGCGGTTTAAAAGTAAACCGGACATAGCCTCTTCTGGTTTAAGAATAATCCGATCAAAGTGTTGGCCGGTTTATGTGATGAGCGATTTATGAACATTGATTTTATGTCAAGTATTTCAAACGAAGAAGTATGAATACGACTATGGGGTTGGCCGGATTAGTAATCGGATAAACATGAATAGTGTTGTCCGGATTAGTAATCCGGACAAAGATTTTGAGAATTTTTCTAAGTGATAAATCGGACACAATGAGAAGAGTTGTTCGGATTAGTAATCCGGTCAAGGTTTGACTGGATTATGAGTTGACATATTATTTTGTTGATTCTTTTAATAAGAAATGGGAATTTTGATAAAGATGATTTTGAACTGATATTATTCCATTGACTGCAGTCTATTCTACATGAAATTGTTTTGTGAAATGTTATGATGGGAAATAAGGGTGGTATATCAATGAGAGGTGTACCTTGGATGGGAATAAGGGTGGCATATCAAGGAGAGGTGTACATTTGGATATAAGGGTGGCATTTGTATGTGATGTAATATAACTCATACTATTATATTCTTTAAGATTACCGTGGTCCGAAATCTTTATTTCTGTGTGATTTAAAGGTTTAGGATCAGGGTTCTTATTAGAAATCATAGTCTAGATGTTATTGAGGAGTAAATAACAGGTTTGACCTAAAACTTTGAATAAACCTTATTTAATTTGAAAGGTTTAAAAGAGGCACTATGATATACCTGTTTAGTACAAACCTATTTGTGTTTTGATATATAATTTGCAAGCATTGGGATTGGCTTGAAAAGTAAAAAGGTAGTGGTACTATGTTTAATATATTTATTACATATATGAAAAGTTATCTTATATAAAAGTTTTGGTGATTTTCACTCTGCAATAACATAAAAAGGGAACTCACTAGAACTTCCGCTCTAACCCTCGTTTTGTAAATTTTAAATATGTGTTGCAGGAGGTGTAGATGGTAAGGGAAAGGGGAAAATATGATAAATTCCCTATATGTTTATCTACATGAAGAATTGTTGATGATGTGTATAATTTTGGTAGATGAAAGTTGATTAGTAAGAGAATTGTACATTTTGAATTTTTGAACCATGTATTCTGTAATAGTAGATTCTTGTACTAAGGGACCAATGTGGTGTATCAACAGGTATTTCTGATGTATGAAGTATATGTTATATGCAATGTGTGGAATGGGGTGTTACACTCAGTAAGTGAAATGATTCAGTGCTCTATCTCTGACACTGAACTTTTGAGTAAATATATCTATTCACTCTCAGGTATGATTACTCTTCTCTTTTCTTCAACTTAAAACCCTCACTGAAGCTTTTCTTCTTCAGTGACTAAAGTTTTAAAAGTTGGTTTCTGTGATCTTCTTATCACTGACCATATCTCTAAGTATATCTTTATACTTATTCTGTTAAAAATAAAAAAATGATCACTGAACCTTTTTGATCAGTGATTCAAATGTTTTTAAATGTCAGTTTAAGTGATTCTCTTATCACTGACACTGATGTCTTAAAACCTTCACTAAAGTCTTTCATCTTTAGTGATAAAATGTTTTAAACGGTCTTTTCAGTGTTTAGTTAAACACTGTATGACTCTTCATTTTCTTAAAAATCCTTCGTTTTTAAAAGAAAATAGTTAATGAACCGTCTTAACGAAGACATTCTTTATTTACTATGCGCAACACTTTGAGACGCACAAAAGGTATTGTCATTACGCTACCTCATTTAATGCCATCCAATCATGGATGAGAACGTGCCATTTTTCATCATGGCCACTTTCCCCAACTGTCGTCTTTTCACTCTCTCATATTCCTTCTCTCTCCCCCTACCTATAAATATGAGACTTCTCTACTTTTCTCTTTACGCTTTCAAAATTCTTAGACGAACCTCTGCTAGAATTTCTCCAAAGCAAGAACTCTCTCAAATCTTCAAGTCTTTTCGACCTTTTCTCTCAAAACTCCTAAGGTTAATATCTTCTTTTCTTTATCTTCTGTTATAAGAAATAAGCTTAATAATTTCAAGAAACTTGTTCTCTTGAAATATTAAACTACAAAGATTATTTAATCAAACTCTTACTTGGGTATAATCTTGTTTCTGTATACGCATTCTACTTGAAAACCCCTAACTCTTCTTTAGGATTTTCCAAAAGAAGTTTTTATTGATTCAAAAACTTTTCTAAATTCTTCTCCCAAAACAATCTTGGTTTTTACTTTTCTCTCGATGAGTTATCCTTCAAGGCCAACAATCACATTGCCTTGTTGGATATCCGCTCATCTAAGGCGGACTACCATGAAGTGGCTGACTTCCTCAAACAGTCGTCGCTCGGCTTCGCACTCAACCATGGGCCCATCATGGTGAAAGAACTTCTCCAGCAGTTTTGGTTCACTATTGAGGTTGTTGACGTTGAGGTCAAGCCTGGACATCAAGTTGAACAGGTCAACTTCACTATCAACCGCATGGAAGTGAAGTTTGGCGTAAACACCTTGAGGACGGCTCTTCGCCTTCCCAAAGGCCCCTACGACAGTGAACCTACAACGGCCAAGATCATCGAGTGTCTCGATGCCATTGGCTATTAATGGCCAATGAAGGACTCAAATGCTCCCATAAAGTTCTTGTCGAAGATTGAGAAGAACATGATGTCAGTTGTCTGGCAATACTAGTTCTCTCATTTCATCCAGTGCATGGGTGGAAAGACTGGAGGCCAAGACCATGCCTCTAGGATCGCCTTGATCATAGGCGTATCTGTGATTCAGCGTCGCAATATAAATTATGTTGCGGTCATTTTCAATGACCTGGTGCTCAAGTTGAACAAGCACCAGCGAGAAAAGGTGGTACCTTACACCAGGTTCCTTTCGATGGTCTTTGCGAAGATCTTTGGACAACTTTACTCCACGGAAGGAAACCTCCAGGTTTCCAAGCTTGGATCCAGGATTCTGTATCATAAGCTGAGGGATAGTGATGTGGCACTAACTTCTATTGTGTCCATCACTAACTCTTCTCCTCAGGTGTGTAGGACAAGGGTAAACCCCCCGAGTCTAGCCCAGCCACCAAAGCCTCTTCAAAATGACACTCTGAACCAACTCTTGGTTCTCCTCAGAGAGCCAAGAAGGCCAAAAAAGGGACAGCCACATCTCTGGCTGAAGCCTCTCAACAGGTTTCAGCTATTGAAACTAGCCTTAACCCCGAGGCACCTTTAGCTAACCCTCCTAGCTCTTCAGTGATTCCTCCCATCACTATCGTATCAGTGGCATCTACCCCAACCGCCTCAGTGACCCAAATCASTGAAGGTGTGAATATTAGCGCCGCCACCGCTGAACACCCACGTCTATTCTCAACCATTTTATCTTCTCCTCCTTCTTTGGTCTTTACACGTGTCGATGATGTATCAACAACTGTCCTCACTGATATTGAGACACACACCATTGGACCTTAGGTTGCTCCTCTCAATGCTCCTCAGCATACAGATGTCCATCCTTTCGAGGACATCTTTGTTCACGCCAATGACAATCCTTTTGATGTCATTGATAGCCCCTAAGGTATTCCATCTTCCTACCCTTTCATTTCTACTAAACTCGAGCCCTTTGTTGCTCACACTTCCTCTCTTGCAGGTCCTTCTTCTACGCATCAGCCAGATGTTGAAGAAGAGGAAGAGGACGGGGGCGAGAAAGAAAATGGAGGGAGGAAGAGATTGATGATAACTATTGTTAGACCCTAATTTGTGAAAGTCTAAGTAAGAAGTCTCTTACTCTAGTCGAATAGGACTTAGTCTATTTGAAGCGCTCTGGATTAAGAGCTCTCATGTAGAAGATCAAGAACCAGAGCTCTTACTCTAAAGTGAAGGTTCAATTCATACAGAGCCTACGCTCTATCCCCGTGGACGCTCAAGACTTGTGCGCCAAAAAGCATAAGAGCTTGACTTAAAGCTACAACTCCAAGACCTAGAGCCTCTGCATAGTACATGCAGAGCTTCTTCATATGCAAAGCCTCTGCATAGTACATGCAGATCTTCTGGTTATCTTCTCCATGAAACGTGCGCGTGTTAGCCCAGACATTCTCGCAAGTGTCTAACAGATTTAAGGCGGCTTGACCGAGTCTGCTCCATTTTTCAAGGGAAGTCAAAGATAAGGATGCAAACCAGTCAACTTAGAGTTTCACGCCTATTTTATAGCATAGTTTGTTAGACCTAGGCGTATATAAGGAGGGTTCCGCCTCAGATTTCAATTACCTGAAGGAACCGACTTACACTATACGCAATTTCTGTGAGATTAATTTTGTGATTCAATTATTCATCTTTTATCAATAAAAGCATTTGGCATATTCAAGTTCATTTACTATTTTACTTTCATTGTTGAATATTCTGATTAATCATTCGAAATACATTGTTTGTTCTTAATTCTCACCTTACATAAACTGTGTTATTGTCAATTAAGAGTATCTGGGATCAACAATTGGTATCAGAGCCTGCTAATCAAGTTCATTGATTAGTCGATCGATATCCGACTGGATTCTACTCTTTATTTTTCTTGATTATTCGTTTTAAAAGAATTTTCAGTCATATTTTTCTCAATTTTAAAACGTTTGCTTTTAAGTAATCTGGAAATCATTTTCTGTTGATTATCTTTCTCGTCAAGTTCTCTTCTCAAAATTTTAACTTAAAATGTCGTCTTCTCAATCATGGAACTCTGTATACTACCGGTTGCTTGACAAAACATCCGACTCTCATTAGGGAAGAATATCCCCTATGTATGATCTGAATGATAAATTTCTACGAGGGTCTTAACCTAGAACTTTACGAATTGATCTTAAATGGCCCATACATCCCTACCACCATCATACCTCGGATTCCTGCTACAGGTGATATAGTTGAGGTACCTGCCAGGCGAGTACCCATACTTCGTCATGACTGGAACGATGAAGATAAACGAAGAGTGTAAGTGGATCAAAAGGCCAAAAGACTTTTGATTATTGCGCTTCCCAACGAAATTTTCCAATCACTCGGCGCATGTGACTCAGCCAAGGATTTGTGGGATCAACTGGCTAACCAGTTGGAAGGAGGCATCAAGATGAAGAAGAATCATCGTGCCCAATGCTTGAACGAATACAATAGCCTCCAGGCACTCCCTGATGAGTCTTTAGAACAGACTTATCACCGCTTCAATACTCTGATCAACAAATGTCGCAAATGTGACGTGATCAGAACTCAAGAGAAGAACAACATGCTCTTCTTGAAGAGATTGAATGCTGAATGGGGAAATCTGACGATGTCTCTCTAGGCAAACCAAGATCTAGAGCAATGGACATTGCACGACGTGTACGGGACACTGCAGGCTCAAGAACAGTAGGTGTAGAAGGCAAAGGTCGCTCTGGGTGGACCTCTGGCTCTTGTCTCTGACTCAAAAGAGACAGGATCAGGCCAGCCACACAGAGAAAGGAGACCCAGAGAAGAGAGAAGAAAGGGAAAGAAGGCTCTCATCTAGGAGAGTGATGATTAAGAAGACAGAGCTTCTAGCTCTGAAGACGATGACATCAACACCTTTACGAAATTCTTGGCCCTGATCACCAAGGAATTCCAAAAGAAATTTGGGAAGAAAGTCTTTGACAAAAAAGGATGACAAAATGATCGAAGCAGAGGCATATCTTTTAAAGGAAGGAACCCTTCTTCTGTTTCCAACAAGAAGGAGAAAGAGCCATCGGACTAGAAGAAGCAAGGTGTCTGATGCTTTAGATGCGGGAAGATGGGGCACTACTCCAAAGAGTGCAGAGGCCCCATAGTGAAAGACGAACTGTACTATAAAAATAACTACAAGTACAATCGAACACAAAGGAGCCTCATGGCAGAATAGGAGAATTGGGTCTCTGACTCCTCGTCTGAAGAAGAAGTTCAAGCAAACTTATGTGGGATGGCTGTCGAGAATGACAGAGAAGAGTTTGGATCTGACTCTGACTCCTAAGTATGTTCTATCTCTGGCTATTCTCACTCTGACCTGGAAGGGAGCATCTCTGCTTTGACTAACGATTTCGTCAATCTACAGCAAAAGATCTCTCTCAAAAAATCCAAAAGAAAATCTTTGGAAAAGGAAAAACTATTTTTTGAACGAGAGATAGAGCTGCTAACTGTAGAGAAACAAGAGTTATCAGTGGAAAATGAAAAACTTTTACAAAAAAAATGATCCACTGAAACAAGTCTTAAAACAGAGTGCTTAGAATTAAAAGCGGCTATTAAGAAGAAAGAAACAGAGCTTCTAGAAAAAGAAAGAAACAGATTAAATTGTAAGGCCCTAAACAACTATTTTCAAAAAGAAAGGAAGTTCCTACACCAGAGCTTACAAAGAAAAGAAATCTTGATAAAGAAATATCAAGATGCTTAGCAGGTGTACGAAAAAGTAAATTCTTAATAGGTTAAAGCAGGGATAGGTTATATAGACCTAGACCTCACCAGGAAGAAGAAAAATACTCTTGAATCCGTGTTTAGGTTGGGCGAAAAACAGAAACCAGATTTTCCAATTTTGCATACAGCTTCACCGTTTAAAAGATGTAGCCTTGAAAGTGGAGCCAGAACTCCAAAATTGAAATTCAAAAACATCTCTTACTCTTCAAAGTGTGTAACACAAGTTGATCTAAAATGCGTACATAAGACAAACAAGATTTTTTGTTTTGGCTCTACGAATCTCGAACATCTTAAAACTGAAAGTGAGGTTGTCAAACCTGAACCAGATGAAATCAAGAGTTCATCCACAGGAAATTTTCTTGAAACTCTGGATCCTAAATTAATGACTTTATAGAAATAATAAGACTGGTTTTAGAGCAAGACTTGCTTGAGGCCTTGAATTATCTTCCTAAAGGTCATGCAAATTCTTCTGAGTGTAACTCCTAGGATACTTTTGAAAGTCCCACAAAACAAAAGACGGACGAAGCTTCTAGCTCATGCATACGAGAACCTCAAGCTCTTAATGATACCTCTATATTTTGATATTCACACAAGGATTTTCTTGACTCTGACTCTGAGTCAGAGGTGGACTCGTGAAAAAGATTCTCCTAAGTTCTGGCCGTGCAAGCATGACGACAAGTGCTAAATCCGCTCCCAAGTTTGAATACAGGGTAAAGAGTGCAAAGTCTGTTTCTTTTGCATCAAAATGCTCAAATCCCAAATCTAAGCCAATTAAATTCACTTCGAAACAGAAGGGAAAATCTGCTGCATGCTCTAACATTAATTCCTTTGTTTCAAAGAGGCCTCTGAAGACCAAAGGTGTCAGGAAGAAGAAATCGAAGAAGACTCATTCACTGTTAAAATAATCAAATATAGATAGGAAGTTTGCTAGAACTACCAATGCTAGGAATGATTGTAATAATTTATTCTTTAAAGCTAATAAATCATTTTGTCATTCAAAATGTGTTCATAATTGTGAATGTGTTTCTCTGCTGCTTAAGTTAAAGCAGCACTTCTCTGATCTTAACTGTCTTCTCTCTAGGTCATCAAGGACTAAATCCAAGAATACCCAGAAGAGAAAGAAGGCTCCTAAAGCCAAGTATGTTAATTCAGGTCAAGAGACGAAGCTTCTTCCAAAGCTTAAAAAGCTATCCTCTGTCCCTAATCATCGAGGACCCATTATGAAATGGGTAACTAAATCCCTATAATTTGTTTTGCAGAAGTTGCATGTGGACATTTGGTATCTTGACTCCGGATGCTCAAGACACATGACCGGCAATAAGAGGTTGCTCTCCTCATACAGAAAGAAGATTGGAGAAAAAGTTACCTTTGGGGATAACAAGCAAGGAGAAATAAAGGGATACGGGCTCTACTACAAGGTAAGGTTTTTGTCCCTAAGGTTGCTTATGTCTCTAGGCTTAAACATAATCTTTTGAACATAAGTCAACTGTGTGATTCTGGCTACAATGTCAAGTTCCAAAGGGAAGCTTGCTCCATTATGTCATAATCAGGTCAGGAATTGCTAAGAGCTAAGAGAAAAGGCAATCTGTATCTCATGAACTTCTCACCAAGAGACAATTCGGAGATTCTTTGTCTCGTGTCTCGCAAGAGTGAAGAAGCTTGGCTCTGGCACCACAAGCTATCTCATCTTAATTTCCAAAATATAGAGAAGCTTGTGAAGAACAATCTGGTTGACGGACTTCCAGCCATAAAGTTTGAAAAGGACCATCTCTGCTCTGCATGTGAAATGGGAAAGCTCAAAAGAGCATCCCACAAAACTAAGACAGATGTGTCATGTGTCAGACCTCTACATATGCTTCATGTGGATCTTTGTGGTCTAATCTCTATGCAAAGCTTGTCTGGTAAAAAGTATATCTTAGTCTTAATTGATCAATACTCACGATATACTTGGATTGAGTTTGTAAGGCGGAAATCAGATGTCCTAGAGGTGCTAATAAAATTGATGACCAAGATTCAAGTACTTCTACAAAGCAAAACTCAGAAGCTGAGAAGTGATAATGGAACAGAGTTCAAGAACGCCAAGATTGATGCGTACTTGGACACAGATGGCATAACTCACAACTTCTATGCAGCAAGGACACCATAACAAAATGGTGTCGTAGAAAGAAAGAATCGAACTCTGGTCGAAGCTACACGAACCATGCTAGCCAACTCTGGTCTTCCAACCCGTTTTTGGACAGATGCAATCTCTACCACCTTTTTTATTCAAACTAGAGCAACGGTGGTAAAGAGGCACATGAAGACGCCTTATGAACTAATCAACCAAAGAAAGCCTAACGTTAAATTTTTACATGTCTTTGGTTGCAGATGCTTCATCCTGAATGATCGAGATCAACTTGGTAAGTTTGATAAAAATGCAGATGAAGGCAAGTTCCTTGGTTATTCCACAAAAGCCAAGGCATACAGAGTCTTCAATCAACGAACCAAGATGGTCATAGAAAGCATCAATGTCTCGTTCGACGATAAAGAACAAGTGACTTCAGAGTACCTCAGCTCTGGACTCGAGCTTAACACTCAGACTTCCAATTCTCAAATGAAGTCAAGGGAATTGGAACTCAAGCTATAATTTGAAGACTTCTATGGCGATGAAGACATCTCTGTACGTGCACCAAGAGATGAATCTGCGAGTGTAAGTGAAGAACCACAAACGACAAGTACATCTGACTCTGGTCCTTCACACACCTCTGCTTCCTCTGGTGATCATATCAATCCACAACCAGAGCAAACAAGCTCTGCATCAGAGCCCAGTCTCGTAGAACCAGAGCATAATACCTCTGGCTCTACACCTTGTTCCTCTATACCATCATCCGAGGGGGAGCAAGCAGAACCTTCTTTGCCATCAACGAGCTCAATGCCAAACATGCCCATGGAACGTGATCAAACATCCCCCGCTTATGTATCTGTCCCAAGAACAAGATGGACAAAAGATCATCCTCTTCACTAGATCATTGGTGAACCTTCAAGTGGCGTAAAGACACGGGCTACCACAGCTAATGAATGCTTATTCGTAAACTTCCTAATCATGGTAGAGCCTAAGAAAGTACATAAAGCCCTACAAGATCCTAGTTGGGTCGATGCCATGCAAGAAAAGCTCCAACAATTCGAGAGGAATGAGGTATGGACTCTTGTACCTTTACCAAAGGATAAAATTGCAATTGGCTGTAAATGGATTTTCAGGAACAAGAGGATGAGGATGGGATCGTAGTAAAAAATAAAGCTAGGCTCGTAGCAAAAGGCTATTTCCAGGAAGAAGGCACAAACTATGATGAGACCTTTGCGCCAGTAGCAAGGTTAGAATCTATACGCTTGTTCTTAGCCTTCTCTGTTCATAAGGGATTTCGAGTCTATCAAATGGACGTTAAGTCAGCCGTTTTGAATGCTAAGCTGAAGGAGGAAGTCTATGTTCAACAACCTCTGAGGTTTGAAATCTCCACACATCCAAAGTACGTATATTTCTTAGACAAAGCCCTGTATGGACTTAAGCAAGCACCTCGAGCCTGGTATGAAAGTTTCTCGTCTTTTCTCTTATCTAACAGCTTTGAAAAAGGTGAAATCGATACAACTTTGTTTATAAAGAGGTATAAAGATGAGATGCTCTTAGTACAAATATATGTGGACGACATTATCTTTGGTTCAACGAACCAGAGGCATTGTGATAAGTTCTCTGCATTGATGAAGAGTGAGTTTCAAATGAGCATGATGGGAGAATTGGCATTCTTCCTCGACTTGAAAGTAAAACAGAGGGTGGATGGTATTTTCATTAGCCCAGCTAAGTATGTCTCTGACATATTAAAGAAATACCAACTCCACAACTCTTCCACTACGAGAACACCAATCACTACGGGAACAAAGCTTGACACAGATCCATCTAGAAAACCAGTGGATGTCAAAATTTACCGTGGAATGATTGGATCACTACTATACCTCACGGCTAGTAGACCAGACATCATGTTTGCCACATGTCTCTGTGCACGTTTTCAAGCAAATCCAAAGGAATCTCACCTTTTGGCTGTAAAAAGAATCTTTAGATATCTCAAGGGAA
>NW_020201064.1:17084-30939 GCF_001531365.2 Cynara cardunculus var. scolymus | reverse complement strand
TATCCAAAGCATTCTACTTTTGATCTTACTGCGTACACAGATTCTGATCATGCAGGTTGTAAACTTGATCGAAAGAGTACATCAGGGAGCTGCCAATTACTTGGGGACAAGCTCATAAGCTAGACCTCAAAGAAGCAGAACTGTATTTCTACTTCCACAGCTGAAGCAGAGTATATAGCTACAGCCAGTTACTGTTCCCATGTAATATGGATGAAGACTCAACCGAAAGACTATGGCGTTGAGTTTGAGAAAATTCCAATCCTGTGTGATTCAGAAAATGCTATCGCAATCACAGCCAATCTTGTGCAACACTAAAAACAAAGCACATTGATGTTCGTTATCATTTCATCAAAGACCATGTAGAGAAAGGTACGATTGAAATGTTCTTTGTTAGTACAGATTTACAACTTGCTGACATTTTTACAAAAGCTCTTGACGAAAAGAGATTTAACTTTCTGATTACCAAGTTGGGTATGTTCAATCTTTCAAACTAGGACAGAGCCTCTCTATGTACTATACAGAGCCTCTGCATCCCTTATGCATACTTCTGTTTTCTTGTTTATTATATTTATCCATGAGACAGAGCCTCTTGCTCAAGTCCTAGTTGTCTTGAGATACAGAGCCTCCGTATAGTGCATACAGAGCCTCTGTACCTTGGTTCTTATGCATGTGCAATACTTATCACATATGACCCAAGCATAGTTCAAGGGGAAGCAGATAAGAAGAGCTCAAGTCAAGGGGGAGCACCAGATCATGACACACAGAGCCTCTGTATGTACTATACAGAGCCTCTGCTTCAAAACTCTTTATGATTATAAGACACAACCTCTACCTCTAAACAGAGCAAGTTTTCTACAGATGACATATATAGCCCAATTATGAGTCTCTGTATGAGATCTTAAGGTATGTTGTCTTTCTCTGTATGTAGTACTTTGGTTCTTTACAAAACATCTATTTCACTCTAACCAGAGTATTTACACTTGTTAATTTTTTTGAAAATTAAAATATAATATTTTATTGAGAAGGTGTACGGTTCTTTAATTTTTAAATTTTTATTAGTTTTCGTGTACGTTAAGCATCACCGCCTGTGAGCTTAACTTTTCAAACGTGGGAGGCGCCACTTGCTGCTGGCAGTCCACGTGGCGCGCCCCCACAGGCTGTGAAAAATCGTTTTAGTTTTTTACCTGATGTTTGGGGCGCTAAATACTCAAGTTTTTTATTTTCTCCATTTAAAACAATTTTTACCCCCAAATAATTTTTTATGCTTACAAAGAAATTCAAGAACTCCCGTCGTCTTCAACCTCCAACTGCCATTGTTACTCATTCAAAGCTCTCAAATAGTGCTCTGAATTCCTTTCAGTCATCAAAAGTTCATCCTGTTTGTCAAGTAAGTCACCATAAACCCTTTCCTCAAACCCATTTTTTGAATCAAGTACTGTTTCTTGGAACCGTAGATTTTTTCTAATCTTCTTCTACACCCAAACACACATCACCACCCACAAAACTGTTGAAGAAACTAGTCAAAACCTGGTTCCTCTTCCTATTAAACCCAATAACCATGCCCTCAATCTCTCCTTGGAAAACTTCGACCAAAAATAGCACCCAATCATCAACATCCTCCAAAACTATTTTCTAAACCCTGCCTTGACAAACACGGATGACCTAGTACCTGAAAGGTATATCCAAGAATACTGGCAATCTTGCACCGTTACCGAATCTCAAAGAGAAATCGTTGGAGATTTCTATGTCTCTTCCACAAAAGAATTTGTCACTGTTCGCATTTCAAGGTCCATATTTTCGCGGGTTCTTGAAATCCCAACGAAAACCGACCTAGGGCATTTTGAGTACGCGCCTCTCCAATCTGGGGACGAGATAGTGGCATTTTTGAAATTTTTGGGGTACAACAAGGCAATCCAGTACTCGTCACAATATCGCCGTCAATACCTACCACCAATGTGGAATACATTGTTCACATTGGTCAACAGATCGCTGACAGGGAAAAATGGGACCCTCGACATGTGCTCACTGAACGTTCTTCAAATCGTATATGGCATCTTCTTTGACCTATCTTTCTACTACTCCTTGATACTCTACACAGAGTTCAAGGCTACAGTGACCAAGAAATGTCAAGAGGTGGCCAAAGGGAGACAGTTGCCATTTTTGCTATTTCCACGGTTCTTGGGTCTTCTCCTAAGACATGCTCTCGACGACAATAATATTGATATGGGTCGTCTACCTGTTCACAAGGTGAACGTGCTCACTCAATACCGGCCTACAGTTAACAAAGAGGTATATGCAGCAGAGAGGCCAATCCCAAAGAGGCTTATGGGCTATATGAAGACAAAGGAGATCAAGAGAGCGTACAGACGTACATGCGAGACACTAAAACCAGTGTCTCGAACCCTGGTATGAATAGGAATAACTGATGAAAATGAGAGAACTGAGGACACATTAAGGCCTCAAGCAGAGGGAGAGACAGTGAGAGCAGAAGAAGAGAGAGTGAGAGCAGAGGAAGAAAGGGTGAGAGTAGAGCAAGAAAGGGAAAAACAACGTAGACGAGAGGAGGCGAGGAAAAAGAAATTAGAGAGAGAAAGGAAGAAAAAGGAAGAAGTCGAGCGAGTATAGCAAGAGAGAGAGATGTAATGGCGGTGTAACCACGAGAAAGATGAAATGGCGATGCAACTCGAGAGCGAGAGAGATGTAATGGCGGTGTAACCGCGAGTGGGATATGGCGAGAAAGATGTAATGGTGGTGTAACCGCGTGGGAGAGAGAATCTATAATAAATATAGATAAAATGCTTATGACTGTACAGGTCTGTTTTCAAACTACTAGTTTGAAATGTGAGTTGTTTATATGAGTCTTGTACACTCACTAGACCTTTTGGATCTATTACTCAGTTGTTGGACTAATCTGTTTTGTAGGTCATCATACATCACAAGATAGAGGCAAGGGGAAAGCTTAAGCAATAGTGTTGAGATACTTATAAGTGTATTAAACAAAGTTTTTGTTAGCCCATATTTTGTAAATAATATAACGTTTGATTATCGGATGTAGTTATTATATAATGCATGTTAGTTCAAAGATGTGGGTTGTTACAGTTGGTATCAGAATCATAGTTTAAGGGATCTGGGTATTTGGTAATACTTATACTTAAACTAGAGGTATGGCAGTTATGATAATAGGTTTCACTAGGACGATGAACATGGAATATGTTATAGCTGAACCTATTATGAAAATAGATATGATAAAGATAGATTACATATTACTGATGTAATCATGAGTTATGAATAGATTCAAGGATAAATGTGTTATCATGCTTTGATTATGTGAATAATCATATATGTTTAAATATGGCAGAAAGAGACGTACTCTGAGAAATGGCAGATAATCATAACCAATCAGAAAGGACCTCTACTGGTTATGGAAGAGGTCGGGGAAGAAGAAATGTAACCCAAGAATAAGACCTAGAAAATATAATGACTATAGAAACGCAAATTCGAAGAAGGGGTCGAGGAAGAGGAAGAAATACTAGACAAGAAACTCGTATGGAACAAGAACTATCTTCCCAAGAAAGTTCAATGTCCGGCCATTGAAGAGGGAGACCAAGGGGAGGACATAATATACCTGATCCTGGTTTTATTACTCAAGAAATGCTGGCAGCCGAGTTGGGAAAATTCCAAGAAAGTTTGGTGAACTTGTTGGGACGTACGACACAAAATAATCCAGAAATAGTAAGGGATCTTGAACATCAGGAAGTAGCCGGAGCTAGTACCCCGGCAACAGATACATCTATGCCCCTTACTTCGTCTTCAGGTCATAAAGGAGGGGATATTAAAAATGTTTCTTGCCTGTAAACCTCCAAAATTCTCTGGGGAACGTGACCCTGTTAAAGCCATGTGTTGACTTAAAGAAATTGAACTAAGCCTACAGATTAGTAAAAGTGCAGAAGAAGACAAAGTAATGTTTGCAGTATCCCGTTTGAGGTCCAGTGCTTTATACTAGTGCGAGGTTTTATCAAGTTCAGATCCATATATTCTGAAAACTTTGTTACGGGAGGAATTTGTGATAAAATTCAAGATGTAATATTGTCCTGAAGCAGCTGTACAAAAATTAGAAGATGATTCCCTTCATCTAGAACAAGAAAACATGTCAGTTCGTCAGTATACGGAAGTTTTCATGAAATAATCTCGATTTGCTGAAGCCTACATCATATATGAAAATAGTAGTGAGAAAGTACATCTGGGGTTTGGAGTCAAATCTTCAAAAATATGTAATATCCAGAAACCCAACAACATTTCAAGCAGTAGTTGACGCTGCTGAGATATTGGAACAGAACATTAATCGTCAACCCCAAGAGAGGGTTGGGATAAAAGAAAATGGGAAGCTGCAATGAATGACTTTCGTAGATCAAGGTTTATGGAAATCTTTAATCGGCGCCGGTTCCAAGGTTTGCTGATAAGGCATGCATAGGATGTCACAAGATACATCAAGGAAATAGCAATACCGAGTCGCAGGTATGTTTTAAATGTCAGGAACCAGGACATACAGCTCGAGACTGTCGAATGGTGCGAAGATGTTTTACTTGCAATTCCTCTCACCATGTAAATGCTGATTGTTCGCAAGCTAAGGGATGAGGGTCTGGTTTTATGGGAAGCCGAGGATCTGGATACTCTGGGGGCTGAGGATCTTCTTATGTTCCAATTGGTCGTGGGTCAGTGGTTAATCGTATTAATCCAAGTAGTCGAGGAGAGATAAGACACGTGGAATCAAATGCAAAAAGGAGTGCCTTTTAGATGATGAGAGGTGAGGCGGAAGAAGATCCTGAAATAGTGACAGGTACATTCCTTGTTAATTCAGTATGAGCCAAAGTTTTATTTGATTCTGGAGCAAATCGTTCTTTCGTATCACCATCATTTGTTAACTGCACATGTTTAGAATCTAAAGCGCTGAATGATAATTTAGTTGTCGAAATAACAAATGATAGTGAAGTATTGGTTAAGGAATCAATAGATGAATGTTTTATAAGTATAGAAGGTTATGAGGTACCTATACAATTGTTTCCTTTGCCTTTAAGAGAATTTGATATAATTATAGGCATGAATTAGTTAGCTAAAAATCAAACTAACATAATTTGCAATGAAAAGATGATCCATATAGATTTACCGAAAAAAGGAAAGGTTATGATTTACGGGGATCGATGGGATCGTTACTCCAGCCTTATTTCGGTTTTAAAGGCTCGAAAGTATGTATAGAAAGGATGTGTTAGTTTTCTTGCATACGCCATTGACAAGAAGAAAGAAAAGGAAAATATGGAGGATATCCCAGTTGTGAGAGAATTTCCTGAAGTATTTGCAGAAGACTTGATAAGTCTACCTCCGGATCGAACAATAAAATTTCAGATTGAATTGCTTCCTGGAGCAGCACCAGTTGCACGTGCACCCTATATATTAGCTCCTTCTGAATTAAAAGAGTTAATGTCACAATTGAAAGAATTATTGGATAAAGGTTTTATCCGACCAAGTACTTCTCTGTGGGGTGCGCCAGTGCTATTTGTGAAGAAGAAGTATGGATCAATGAGAATGTGCATTGATTACCAGGAACTGAATAAATTAACAATTAAAAATGAGTATCCTCTTCCAAGAATTGATGATTTTTTTGATCAATTGGTTGGGGCTACTTATTTTTTGAAAATTGACTTACGATCTGGTTACCATCAACTGAAAATTTGAAATGAAGATGTGTCAAAAACGGCATTCCGTACACGTTATGGTCATTATGAAGTCTTGGTTATGCCATTTGGGCTCACAAATGCACCAGCAGCTTTTATGGATATGATGAATCAGGTATGTTGTCCTTATCTTGATAAATTTGTAATCGTCTTCATTGATGATATTTTGATATATTCTCGATCAGAAGAAGAGCATGCTCATCATTTGAGATTACTCTTAGAATTGCTTAAACAAGAATGATTGTATACTAAGATGTCAAAGTGTGAATTTTGGCTGCGAGAGGTTCAGTTTTTGGGACATGTTATCTCAAAAGAAGGCATTAAAGTGGATCCTCTTAAGATTGAAGCCATTGAAAGGTGGGAAGCCCCAAAAACTACAACTGAAATCAGAAAGTGAAAGAACTATCCAAACATTAGAAGATATGTTGAGAGCCTGTATTATTGATTTTGGAGGATCATGGGATAGTCATCTGGCTCTGGTGGAATTCACTTACAACAATAACTACCATTCAAGTATTCAAGTTGCACCTTTCGAGGTTCTGTATGGACGAAAATGTCGAACTCCTTTGTGTTGGAATGAAATAGGCGAAAAACAGTTGGCTGGACCTGAGCTAGTTCAGCAAATGGCGAATAAAATTTGCCTAATTAGGGAACGTATGAGAATAGCACAAGATAGACAAAGAAGTTATGCAGATAAGTGTCGGAAGCCGATTGAATTTCAAGAAGGTGATAAAGTGATGTTAAAGGTATCACCTTGGAAAAGAATGGTACGCTTTGGTAAAGAGGGAAGTTAAGTCCAAGATATATTGGACCATTCCCTATTATTGCAAAGGTTGGAGAAGTGGCATACAAGTTAGAACTTCCTTTGGAACTAAGAGGAATTCATGATACGTTCCACGTGTCCAATTTGAGGAAGTGTTTAATAAGCCCAGATGTAGCAGTACCGCTACCTGAAATTAAGGTTGACAAAAGATTATGCTTTAAAGAAACCCCTGAACTCATTACTGACTTCAAAGTAAAAAAGTTGCAGAATAAAGAGGTTGGGTTAGTAAAGGTTCGGTGGCATTATCACAAAGGACCAGACGCCACCTGGGAATCAGAGTCAGAAATGCGAATGAAGTATCCCTACCTTTTTGTTTAAATGGAATTCCGGGACGAAATTCTTCTAAGGAGTGAATATTGTAATATTCGGTTTAAGTATTTTAAAAGTTTTAAATTTGTTTTACATAGTCTAGTATGTAAGTAAGAGTGTGTGTGTGTGTGTATTTGGTTTATGTTTAATAAAAAGTCTTGTTGGGGGGAAGGGAGTCGGCTGAATGCACCGCCCTCATAGTTTTCCATTTAATATATATAGTAAATGGGGGTTTAGATAGAAAGGTTTACACACTCTTTGTAAATAAGAAAGTCTCTTTAAATATATCATCCGGATTGACTAAAAAGGAAGAGGATTCAACACTAGGAATTTCGGTTTTAAGGTGAGTGTTATATGTTTTGAGTATTAATCATTTATACATAAGTCAATTGCTTAAATTGAATTACATTACATATTGTCCGGAGAGAGAGAGATGTAATGGCGGTGTAACCGCAAGAAAGATGTAATGGCGGTGTAACCGCGAGAGGGAGATGGCGAGAAAGATGTAATGGCGGTGTAACCGCGTGGGAGAGAGAACCTATAATAAATATAGATAAAATGCTTATGACAGTACAGGTCTGTTTTCAAACTACTAGTTTGAAATGTGAGCTGTTTATATGAGTCTTGTACACTCACTAGACCTTTTGAATCTATTGCTCAGTTGTTGGACTAATCTGTTTTGCAAATCATCATGCATCACAAGATAGAGGCAAGGGAAAAGTTTAAGAAATAGTGTTGAGATACTTATAAGTGTATTAAACAAAGTTTTTGTTAGCCCATATTTTGTAAACAATATAACGTTTGATTATCGGATGTATTTATTATATAATGCATGTTAGTTCAAAGATGTGGGTTGTTACAAACGCTGCTAAACCATGTGCTGTTGTCGTTGCTCTTGATCATGTTGCTGCTCCAGCACGTGTTGCAATTGTAGCTGAAGTTGAATCTCCTAGAGCTGAAGTGGTTGATGCTCTTGTAATCCCGACCACCGGAGCTGTTCCAGCTGAGGTAGTCGATGCCATCCCTAGGGATGATGCTTCTTCCATCACCGCTGCTGGTGGTGATGATGATGATGATGAACATGATGAACATGATGATGATGATGATGATGATGAACTTACCATCTCAGATCCTAGAAATAACCTTGATGGTGAGGATGACGATGATGATGAAGATGACTTTACCATCAAGTATCAGAAGCTATCAACCGCCACCAAGGGAGTCACCATCAGGGACTCTGCATCGCAGGGGGAGCAAAGGGAAGGAGAGTCTGCTCCATCAAGGAACCAGGACCCCAAGTCAAAAGGCAAGGCGGTCGCTGAAGAAGGGAACCTCAAGGTATTGGTCAATATCCATCAACAACCTTTCTTTGAAGATTATACCTCTTAGGTAGTAATCACTTCAAAATATCAACTTGAAATTCCATCAACCACCTGCGGTCGACTAGAATGGGTCCTTGATCACCATGTCTCCAGTGCTCCCACCGACCAGCAGATGACTCAGCTAAAGGAGTCACTACACCAGACTAGAGTAAAAATTCCTCTTCATACCTCTAGTGGTGGTGAGTTCAACTTCCTTTCTGAAGCTGAAAGACTCGAGGTATTACGGGCTGAAGAAGGGCTAGAGCTTAAGAAGAAGCAGACTTAAGATAGCTTAAAGTTGGCCAAGTCACTAGCTACGAAGATTCTCCCCAAGTGAAAGTCCAAGAAAAAGGTGAACGTTGTCCAAGCCCAGGATAAACTTCTTTCTATTGCAGAAGCTGAGCATGAGAAGAACATGAAGCTGGTAGAAAAGGATAAGCGGTGGAGCGAAGCAAAGCTGAAGAAGATGATCAGTCCCCGCCCGATTATCAGCGTCAACATCAGCGGACATTCAAAAAACGATGGAACACTGGTCTCAATGCACATCACCAGGGACAATCTTGATGCCATCACCGAGTACCCTTCCTACCTTGGCCGATATGGATACAGCAAATGGATGGAGATCAGGAAAGCATTCAGCGATACAAGCAAGACATAAGGTATCAAGGACACCATCAGCAATCTCATCAAACGGATGTCCAGGTATGTCGCGGGCCCTGAAGAAAGATGGGAAGAAGAAACTCAAGCTCTCTGATCCTAATGATGGACCATTCCTAAGGATCAAACATGAAACAAGGTTCTCCTTAGATGAAGTCATGAAGGGTCATCAGAGTATAGACATTTCTATGCTGAATCTTGACTTGCCAGATAAGGGTCCCTATACACCCAATGTTGTGCATTTTAAACCTGAGTTAGGAGTTATATTCCTTGACTATGAAGGTGAAGTCAGATTTCAGAGAATGTCAGAGCTACATCTATGTCCAATGGGTTATCTGGTTTACCTCTTTCTCTGGATACATGATAGCATGCCTGGAAAATTCGTAGATCTGAAGATACGAAGGGAATGCCTACGTCAAAGAAACCTTGGTGAAGATGTACCTAGCTACATAGATCTAAGTGTTCTAGAATAGTTTCTCTTTSTAACAACAATCCACTTTTTCTTGTAAATCTTTTGTACTATGTCTACTTTCAGTGATTAATCTTATAGTTTGTAAGTATTAGACATGTACTGAATTGCTTGTAATATTACCAATGATAATAAAATGAGTATTTCATGTACTTCACTGAAAAAGATCCCTGAAAAAAGTAAGAGGGACACAAGTCTATGAGTTTCAGTGTTACCTTTTACATTCATTGACAATCTATAAGTCAGTGAATAAGCTTTCAATTTCAGTTTCCAGACTTGTAATTTTCTCTTAGATATAACTTATCGAAAATTCTCAAGCAAAGACTGATTCACTGAAAAAGATCCTAAAATAGTAAAAAGGGACATGTACTTTATATGTAACTTTTTCTTACTGTTATTTGATAAGACAACTTTCTTTATGTTGTCTTGTTATCATCAAATAGGGGGAGATTGTTGATCATCTCTCTCAGTGATTTGATGATAATCCCCTTTCACTTATACGTTGTATTTATGTTTATGTCTTTTCAGTTCTAGCGATCATCAATGAACCTGTTCAGTGATCGTTGAAGAACTTGTATTGTAATTTAATCAGAAACAGCGATACTTCAAGAAGACAACACTCATACCAAAGAACCTTCAGCTAATATCGAAGACTGAAACTGAAGGTTAGAGACTGGAGAGTACGTGATCTAAAGCGGTACTCAGTGATTACAAGCCTGTCTACATATGTGTGAAGACTGCTCAAGCCTCAGTGAATGCTGAAGAGACCTCCAGGCTATTCCAGCATTCAGCAATCAAAGGAAGCTTGCTTAGCATGATTGTTGTTGTCTTGTTCTTATACACATAAAGGACAAAACCATACCCTTTCTAATTGTTAGTGTGGTACGGAGCCAACTAGTCGACTTTATTGCCCACCAACTTTAGGTAAGGATGTCTGCTCATGAATAGTTTTTTTGTACTATACACTATAGCAAAGGACAAGCCTTCCTCTTAAGGCTTGACAAGCACTCTAACCCTACCATATTGCATTAAATGAATATTTAATACATTGGGTATAAATAGAATTGTTTCTTCTCCATGCAGAGTGTGCGCAACTCACTCTCTAAACCTAATTCTTACTTTGAGCATTTTCGAGCTTAAGTAAAAGAACTTTTCTTTACAACATTTATTTTCTCATTGCTCAGAATCTGTGTGTAACCAAAGATTGTTTAGATATGTTTTCTTACCTTATCTTTCCGCAAACAATCTTGTAAAATTTGTATTGATCTTCTCTATCAGTATACATTTTAAATTTGAATATATTGGGTTTGTATTTATCCCCCCCCCCCCGCCTTCTACAAACTGTTTTACTTATCTTGTAGACCCTCAAGGGACCAACAAGATCCAAACAAATATTCATAAACCGGCAACAATATAATCAGTTGTGAAACAGATTCATGTTAGATTTGTTCATGAAAACGTTCATTGAGAAGCTTGTTTTATGAAACGTATGCAGATTGGTTATATTTGAAGATATACATTGATACTATGAAACGTGTTCACTTAATGATTAACAAAGCATGTAATGCTAAATGCATTGACTCTATGAAACGTGTTCGCATTGGAAGAAATTGGATGATAAAATGGGTGCATAACGAAACCATTTCATAATTGCTAAGAAAATGATGTGTTATTAGCGAACAGTGAAACAATTTCATTATTACAATGAAACAGATCCATATACCAATAACATGAAAATGACAAATGTCTCATCAGACATTATGTTGATTAGTGTATTGATGAAACAGTGAAACCATTTCATAATTAGATTGAAACGGATCCATCTAATAATAACATGAAAATGACAAATGTCTCATCAGACATTATGTTGATTAGTGTATTGATGAAACAGTGAAACCATTTCATAATTAGATTGAAACGGATCCATCTAATAATAACATGAAAATGACAAATGTCTCATGTAGCATTACGTTGATTTGTGTATTGATGAAACTATGAAACGTGTTCGGATTGCAAAAACTTTGTCGATGAAATGAGTGCATAACGACAGAGAAACCATTACATAATTGTTAGGAACATGTAGTTTAATTAGCAAACAGTGAAAACRTTTCATAATTAGATTGAAACGGATCCATCTACCGGCAACTTGAAAATGACAAATGTCTCATCTAGCATTACGTTGATTTGTGTATTGATGAAATGTAGCAGTAATTTTTTTTTTATTCAAAAGGTTTCATTATGTTAAATTGATTATAGTGTGTTTTATTTTTATTGTTGATCTATTTTAATGATGGATGTTATTTTTTTATAATATTTGAACATAAAATTAATATATTATTTTACAAATGATTTTGTTTCATTAATATTACGATATACATGATATGGTTGCCATTAATATTACCACTACCAAAATTACCATTTTTCCGTATTATAAAATATTTTTTTATTTTTTATTTTTTTTAATTTCCTAATATAATCTAAACTAATCTTTGACAATTGATTAAGATAATGGATGAATAAGATTGATTTACATGTTTTACACAAATGAGTGCTGTTTTCATTTGATCGCTCCTCTTTATTTATATATATATATATATATAGAGAGAGAGAGAGAGAGAATATTGTACTTGATACACACATATATATATATATATATATAAAGTATTGTACTTGATATATATACACTAGGTTTGGACTCGTGTATTACACGGGTTAATGACAAAAATTAAACAAAACTGATATGTATTTTATAAAGAATCGGAGATAATTTATAAATCTAGACAAAGGTACAAGTCCGATTAAATTTTTTATATAAAGATGCTCTTACTCGAGAATTAAATGTTACATATACAAAGGACGGCATGTGCTTCAATGATCAGAAAAACTTCTAAATGAAGACGAACAATGTAGATCCAATATGCAGCGCTGCGTAGTACATGCAGAGCCTTTGTATACCTCTGTATAAGACAAGCAAAGGGAATCAGAGGCTCTGGGTAGTACATGCAAAGCCTTTATGAAGTTCTGTATGAAGGACGGAGGCAGGGTCAGAATGACCCTGTAGCACCTGTACAACCTCTGTTAAGCTTTGTATGAAGAACGAAATCAGGCTTCAAGGACACAAGCGTAAAGAAAGTTTCCAGAGATTAAGACGTAAACTATTCAGAGTTACAAGTCTGAAGGCCATCTTCGGAGTAAGAGACAGAGCCTCGACGCATTACGTGAAGAGACAGAGCTCTTTCTCAAGACTTAAATGCAGAACCTCTGTGCAGCTCTGCATGATACACGGAGTCTGGTTCATATTGACCGCATAGCACGTGCAGAATCTCTGTTAAGCTCTGTATGAAGGACGAAATCAGACTTGACAAACACAAGGGCTAAGAAATCCTTCAAAGTTCACGACAGACAATATCTAGCATTGCAAGACTTCTAAATCAAGACGACCAATCTGGCTACAAGTGTGAAGTTCTTTTCAAGAGTTAATTGCTAAAATTAGCCAATGCTACAAGTTTGTATAAAATTTTCGTTGTCTTAGAAATAAACCAACTTTTGATAATGATTGTCCTTGGCTCTTATTAAATGAGAAAAACTCTGGACATTAACTCTGAAAGAAAACTCTGAACATTAACTCTAAAACACAAGAATTCGAAATTCTATTGTTAGACTGGAAAATAACTCTCGACTTAACTCTAAATAAGAGGAATTCAAAGTTGTCTTCTAAGTCTAGAAAATATCTATGAGCATAACTCTAAGTCACAAGAATTTTGATTTCTTATAACTCATAAACGTAACTCTGAAGAGGAGTTTAGAGTTGTATTTTAAGTCTGGGAATAAACTATATCACTAAGTTTGGAAAAGAACAATGCAGAGTTATGTTGTAAGTCTAAGAAAAATAACCCATATCTGATGACTTCATGTTGATGATTTGTATAACTAATGTCATTTAAGTGTAATGGGATTAAATTGTTGACCAATATAATCATGATAAATATTGAACAGGTAAGGCAGGTGCGAAGTGCACACTTGTTTGAGTTTATTTTGATTTAGGGACGAAGCCCCTAACAGAAGGGGTCCGGGGGTAGCGCCCGGGTGGCAGGGTCCAAGGGGCAGAGCCCCTGGCTGGTATATAGATGTTAAAAATTAATTAACTTTATGTTATTATTAATTAATAAGGTATTAATATTCTTTTAATAACTATATAAATTAATTAAATTCACATTATTATTAATTAATTAAGTACTAAGAGTACATGTTCTTCTAATTTTTTTTTCCCGGGTAATATTGCTTAGTGAAAAATGCTTCAAAATTCCGAACTTGAAATTTCAAATCCGGTTTTCATGACCACTCCAGAGTTAAATTCAGACGTAAATTTTTTCAGAGTTATGTTGTAAGTATGGGGGCCGTAAGTGAAAATTGTGTTCTAGATACATGTTTAGACGGAAAAACATCAATAACCGTCGCACAGAAACATCACATATGTCCCCAAAGTTACTTATTTATTAGTATTATA
>NW_020201064.1:13391-16894 GCF_001531365.2 Cynara cardunculus var. scolymus | reverse complement strand
AACGCCTTATGACGGAACACTAAAAACGTCATTTGAAAAGGTCTTTCATAAAAAGCTTAGATTCATTGCATATGCAAATGGGTCCAATCGGAGTAACTTGGACTGATATAAATAAGATGATGAAAGCAAAGTTGGTGAGCAAATTTGATAAAAATTTGATAAGCTGCAAATTACAAAATGGACCCAAGCATAATCTATGTTATTTTGAGTACAATCTGCACCATTTCCACAAGCATAATCTATGTTATTTTGAGGAACTACATCACTTAATCCAGTGTTGCATAACAATAATATGCAACTGTTGAAAACCCCACATAAAAAGATGTCRACTGGAAGGTCGAAAAAGAAATCTAAGAGAAACCCATTTGAGAACAAACGTTGAGATCGGTTACATGAAAAGTTCACCCAATTCCAAACAGAATACGATGCTCTACCTCTAATGTCCCATGCAATCCCTCTGAATGGAGATTTAATATTCTCAAATGAACTCCTCTTCATTCAGTCTTGCTACGTTTAGCGTGCATATAATATAAAAATCAATGGAACAGACAAAATGTTATATGATAATCCCCTGATCCCTTAAAAATCAAACTGTTACCTGTGTAAAATTCGGCTACAACAAACACCAACACAAACAAGTGTAAAATTCGGCAAGAATAGCATAATCAGCATAATAGCATAATCGGCAAGAGTTTCAATACAGTTTCTAGTGTCCAATAAGTACAATACATACCACGTGTGAGATTGTCGAAGGTTTTGGTGTAAGCTGATCTTCTGCAAGAATAGCATAATCAGCTTAAGTACCTCTCACAGCTGTTGGGTGCAGTGCACCAAAAACTTCTTGCCCAACATTAAGAGTCTGAACAAACCCTCCAACTGCAGCAACTTCACCACTAACATCACAGCCCAAAACCAATGGAAGAAGCTATTCAAATAGAGAATGGCCATAGCCTGCTCGCATCTGATAAGAAAAATATGGAACATATACAACTGAACAAACGCCAATTATAAAGGCAATTCCAACATCAAAGCATGCAAAACTGAACTGTTTTCAACTTTCTTTTCAAATAATTCAAAATCAAACATGTTAGCTTCTACGCTACCAACTGCCGTATTCAGAGCATTCAACCTCTCAATAAGCTTCTGCTTCCTCTCATCATATGTTAGCTTCTTCAGGTTGAACCTAAACCCACAAAAACAACATCAACACACGTAATCATCTCTCTGTTTTTATAAACACAATCTTCTGCAAAATTATCTTTTTACCGTCAAAAGGGTAGATTTTAAAAAATGAGGTTACCTGTTGTGCTACATTGGAGGCTGTTTCTCCAACTTCTTTGGGGTTGGATTAGCACGAATCGCTGAATGCACCTTCTTGTACAACTCTTCAATGTTTTCAGAGTCAACTCCATCTTTAATGTATTCAGAGAAGTGAGACTGATACTTTTCCGGCTCATCTTCCATCAAAATCTGCATATAAACCAACTATTTTCAAATGATATGTTGTATTTTCAAAGATGCACTACATCTCTTACAGACTCACCCTCATGGAGGAAGCAACATGCCCACCATAAATGTACTTGCGGTGGACATCAGCATCAAGTTGCTTACCATCCTTGCTGAATCCAGCAAACCTCTTCTCACTGTGCGGAATGTCAAGTCCACCATCCAAATCTCCCTAAACCAAAAGGTTCACATTAAGAAAATGCACAAGTCAGTACATAATGCGTATTTTATATTTAAAAGCTACTCAAACTCCATCCCAGATACAAATGGCAAAAGAAATTTGAAGCCAACATACATATATATAGAGATGGTAATCGAATCTATAATTTTGATATAAGGAAACAAGTTTGCACAAGAAGTTGCTCATCCCCATATTCATGCATAAACAAACCTGCACATGCACAATAAATATGGACACCACATACCACCTCTGTTTTTCCCCTTAAATTGAAAAAGTGAGTTGGGAGGCAATATTCCTATGAGATTGATTTCACAAAGCTGGAAATAAAACCAAATCACCACAAGAATGACATTTGTTAAATATAATAGATGCCTTGGTTATCCTTAGTTTAATCGTCATCTCAAGTGTGCAGGTTATTTTTGTACCATTATCAGTAATATAATTTTGCCCCTACGAAAACCCTTCACAAACAGAGAAGGTGTCGACCAATACGACCAATAACTTTGCCTATGGAGTTTAACAATCTTACCAAGATGAAATCCTTGTTAGTAACAACTCTTCACTAAATGATACTCTGAAGTTCATGAGGCATACATATTGACTATATGACGGGCCAATTCATTCTTACTAAAATGTCAAGTAAAACCCAAAACCACTTCCTATGTTTCTGCCTAACAAGATATAAAAAAGGCAATACAATATAGCTCCAGGTGAAAAATAGGATACCTTATCTGCTCCTGCAATTATACTCTTGACCAATGGAATTATTCTGCTACTTCTGTCCACACTATATCCCAAGAAATATTTTGCTTGAGATAAGGCAATAACAAAGGCTGAAGCAATTGTAAAGCCAGAAATTACTGAGTGGCTGATAAAACGGATGAGCCATCCAAGCCTATAACGATTARAAKATACAGAAAAAGCACCATCTATTAATAGTAATCACCRTCAAGGTGGTAAAAGAAAAGGATTCATATAAATCAAGTTTAACGGGCAAAGAAACACCCAGATAGAGTGAACACCAAACGATTATATCATTTCTCTTCACATTGGTATCAAGAATTAGTACTCTCCACAATTATAAACTTATTCATTAGTTGATGCTAATTTTGGAGCGCTAAATGTAAATTTAGAATGTTAAAACTCATCAACTTGGCAAGACTGTGCTTGAGAAAATGAAGATGYATATACATATTGGAAAGCCAACTTAGTGAGAARCWTATGGATTTGATCAACAAATAGAAAATGCAGGAGATTGTTTTATAACTAAATAAGTTCAAGAAACAAAAGTACCTCAAGAGCCCTATTGTGCATTCTAAAATCCCAACCATGAGTGACAACAAGAAGAAAAAAACATGGAATGCAAATGAAGTTTTATCATTTTTCAAACAGAAGAAGAATCAAGTTACCGGAGTACGTCGAACACCTAACCGGAGCTTAACGAAGCCAAACGACGGACCCTGTTGTCGTTTCATCATCTCTTCCTGCATATGAGATAAGTCCATCTCCGAGAAATCAACAGGCGGCGGATCAAACTTCTCCTCCATCAATTTCTTCTTCTGTCCCCATTCCTTCCACGCCTCGTCGTCCACCACATCATCTAGCTCATCAGGAATGTGAATCCGCGCATTTTTCCCGCCTAATACGCCGCTGTTTCCATAAACAATTAGAATCAGAGCTAAAAAATTAAATTATTAAACCCTAGCTTAAYTGACCTTTGAAAACCTTCACAGAAATCGGTCGCTTGAAACCTCCACAGAAATGTATCGTGCTTGAATCGCTTGAGACCTCCACAAAATCGGTCGCTTGATGCAGT
>NW_020201064.1:3733-11596 GCF_001531365.2 Cynara cardunculus var. scolymus | reverse complement strand
AAAAACATAGATTACACCACATAGATCCCACTAGTACAAGAATTCTATATGTATCAAAATTTACATATAAAAAAATTCCAAAAGAATATCTCTGCAATATTACATGTATAACAACATGTATTTTCAAAATATTCAGGCATCAGGCTGATCTTCACAAAACAGATAACACATAAGAAAAATAGTTATATTTTTCCCTTCCGCTTATTATCCCGAGACCACGCGGTTCCTGTAATGCACATTTTTGAAACACAAATGAGGGTTAAACCGGAAGATATAATGAGTAAATCCTTTCTTTGCAAATGAAGGGTGAAGTTCGCCAAACCTGATAAAACATATTTTACGTAGAGATAAACGTATTTTAACAAAAACATGTAATCTGTTTAATAATCAAAATATAAAACCAACAGATTGGTACAATACATAGCACAAATGCAACATATTGGAACTATGGATCCCTTAACAGAGTTGCCATAAACTTTTCTGGCTCAACGGGCCAGAGCTCCTCTAGCTCAACGAGCCAGAGCATCTCTGCCATTGATAACCAGAGCCTTTGTATCCAAATGAAACAATACTGAACCAGAGATCCTCTGAACTAAACAAAGTCTCTGGTCTGTAAAGAACCTACCTTAATTTTAAAAGATGGATAAACTAGAAGCAGAGCTCCTTTGACTCTTAATTTTATAAGAAATAACTACTTTCAAGATATAGCTTTATAATGTATACAGAGCTTCTAGTTTATAAAATTCCCAAAATATTTTAAAGTCTTTCCACATGACCAGAGGTCCTCTGGTCCTTCTAAAACACCAACCAGAGCCCCTCTGACCTCTGTATCATTCTCACATATGTTTAAATTTGATAGAAAACTTAGGCGATTAAAGCCTCTGATGACAAATCATTGTCCTCTTCTAAATAATATAAAAGTTATTATTTCTAAATAGAACAATATCTTTAAATCATCAAGTCACAAAGAAATGTCGAATTAGAATTATTACATCTGATAATGATAATAACAAGAGTTATAATAATACCCACACCTGCAATTGCCACCCTTATATCCATAGGTATACCTCTCCTTGATATGCCACCCTTATTTCTTCTCTAAAATAGGGCTCCTTACCAGAACAGACTTACGTCACCACGTATGGAAGCACACAACACCCAGTTCCAATCCAGAACAGACAATTGCACCACATATGGGGGAACTACCTCTTAAAATAAGTTCCATTCCCGAACAGACTTACTTCACCACGTCTGGAAGAAACATTTCCCAAAATATAGTTTCTAACCAGAACAAACTTATGTCACCAMGTCTGGTAGAAACATTTCMCAAGATATAGTYTCTAACCAGAATAGACTTGTGTCACCATGTCTGGTAGAAACATTATCTTTTCCACTTTAAACGATATAAAATAACCCTTTTAACAATATAACACTTTTAAACCCAAATAGATGTTAACTGCAAAAAGTCCCATACTCCCATTCATCAAAAACTCAAATTCATCATTAACCATATTAAGTTAATTCTCATCCGGACAATACTTGTCCAGTCAAGTCTATCCRGACAACACATGTCCGGATAACACTTAGGAGGAGACTCTATCCGGATGATCCTTAACTAAATAAACAATAAACTTATAACCGGATGCACACCCTCTCCGGACATCATAGTGTCCGTGCATACATTAATTGGAAAAGTACAAAATCCTTAATCCGGGCAACACTCGGCCGGATATACCTTTATCGGACAACAAGTGTCCGGGTACAAACACTCATCGGTCAACACAGTGACCGGACTTGCCCTTATCGGACAACAATGAGTCCGGACAATTCTAATCTGGTCAACACAGTGATCGGTGAAGAGACTTAAATCGATCAATGAAGATGAATAAGAACAGGTACAACATTTTCAATACATCATCATCTCAAAACTAAAACTAGTAATCAAATCATATGCAAAGGCTGTYTTAATAAATACTCACCTTATGCAAATTSAMAAGTTGAAGATGAAATAGCAAATATGAAAACAACTACCAAATTGATCTCAATCTCAAAATTCCAAACTTAGCAATGAAAACCACTGCAACTTTTTCTCTCTCCATTCTTTCCAAGAAAGGCAAGAAAATTTGCATTTCTCCCTATACTCCCTAGATATACCTTTCCACAAATGGAAAGACGGTTTACGTGCATATAACCATATAACCATATGCATAAACCCYCATGCATGCACATATTTTATGGAATAAATCCACATATGCATTCACCTAAAGCATGCATACATTTCCATGCATGAAAAATGTGCACATACTCACATATTMATCTCATGTAAGCATTTATCCAAATGATTAATTATAACAATTAATCACATATTCACATAATCATACATCAAATAATCACATAATAATTACCTCAGGTGATAACGAGGACCCAGTTATCACAAACCCCATATTTGGAGAAAAAATATTTCTCTCTCCTACTTTGTTCATTTTAGAAATAGCTTTAAAAAACTATTGGAGCAAAATATTGGCTCTAAATCCTCATTTTCTACATTTTAGAGAAGTTGTTAGAGATGCTATAAATAAATTTATATTTCAGTCCAACATTAATTATATTATTAAAATATTATATAGTTTTATCATACCAATACACTTTTTTAAAAAAAAAACTTTATATAAAATAATAGTAGTTTACTTTTATTGATGAAAATAAATTAAAAAATAATATTTTTACTTTCTATCAAGTTTAAAAAATTCTTTAAACTTCGAGATTTTCTTGTTTTTATATTTAAGAGAACACTTTAGTGAATCTGTTGAAGTAAAATAAAGAACAAAATCACCATTTTTTTCTATKTTAGAGAAGCAGTTGTAGATGCTCTTAGTAAAATTTTATATATAAATTTATAAAAGTTATGCTATAATTTTTCTAAAACAGAGTATCGAAAGTTAGAATTTTAAAAAAATCACATCTAATTCCAACAACTACTCTATTCTAACACTTTTAATATTACTTATAGTATTGAAATATTTTAGAAATTTAATAAAAATATTATTTCTCTTTGTTAAACGTTTATTTTCAATACTTATTGGTGGAAAAAAATTTATTCCTTTTGTTCTAAAATAAGGTGCCGTTTACCTAAATGCTTACCCGGTAAATGCTTACCCGGTAAGCGCTTACCGTAAGAGTCAATGTTATAATTTATTTTTACCGGGTAAGATTGTAGTATATCAAAAGGGTATCATATGCAATAATTTACCCGATAAGCACTTACCAYGGTAAGAGTTGTCATCCTCACTTACCGAATAAGACTTTTCCATCTTTATCATTGTTCTTACCGGGTAAGGTTTTTGACTCTTGCCATGTTCATCCGGTAAGAAAAATTACCCGACAAGTATTTACCGGGTAAGCATTTAGTAGACAACCTTTAAGGGTCAACATTTCTATTATTATTTGTTCTAGAATAATTGCGTACTTTCAAAAATAAATAGGACAAATTGTACGAACATTAAATTGATTCTTATTTTATATAACGTACTTTTAAAATTTCCATTATATCAAACTTATAGATACTTGGTTTACCTTATATTTATGGTAAGGGGAAAACTATACATGAGACATAATTTAAAAAATGAGATGTAAAAATAAAAAGACTGCATGCAATTTAGTTACATGGAAAATTAAAAATGAAAAAGTATTATAAACCCTTTCATCCTCCAACGCCCCCACCATCCCAATTTCCCTATCACAACTTTTTCTTCATCAATCAATGCCCCTTCAATCTCCCCTAAACCAATCTTCATGACCGATGTTGATTATTATCGTGGTCGTTAGAGCTGAAAGCTTACAGAACATGGTGGAAGAATTGTATGAATTTCATTATGATATAAGAGGAATTTATGYAGAGTTTTGACCCTCTAAATGATGCAATCATGTTAAACTGATAGAAAGTAATATAAGGGCTCTAATTAAAGAAGATTTTTCACAATAATTATGAAGTCAYTATACCAAAAATAGCTAGATATCATAACTAAGAATTTTAGTCTATCATGCTCTCGRAAGATTGAGTTTCCATCATAGATGCCAAGCTTGGAACGTTGAAGAAGGAAGGTCTTCCGATTATGAGGCTTTGTGAGACACTCTTGTGATAACCGAGTCTTGGTAATCACCTGAGGTAATTATTATGTGATTATGTGAATACACAATGAATTGTTATATATTTGATCATGTGAGTAYGTGTATCCTCATGCATGGAAAATGTATGCATAATATGAATGCATGCATGAAAGTATGCATGGCATATGGATTATTTATGTGCATGAGATGTGTGTGTGTATGAAGCATAAAATATAGTATGCATACTTGGGAATATATTAAATTGGGAAAATTTCTTTAGCCGCCTTCCATTTATGGAAGGGGTATTTATATGGGGTAATATTCAAAAGTTAAGTTTTCTGGCCATTTTGGAAAGAACTGAGAGAAGATAGATTATGTGCTAAGTTGAGATTTTGAATTTGTTTTTTCATCATCAAAACTCTAAAATCATATAAGTTGAGTATTTCAAACATCCTTCATATATAATTATGGTTTTGATACATATAAAATTCTGTTCCTACTTGAAAACATGATAACTGGATTAAGTATATCTCCGACCATAGTATTGACCGGATTGGAAGTGTCCAGTCACTAGGTTGACCAGATAAAGTGTCTGGTCACTAGGTTGACCAGATAAAGTGTTGGTTTAATTTGAAACTAGTAAGTTCGGCCATAGTATTAACTGGATTTAGACCTGCCCGGCCGTAGTCTTGACCAGAGAAGAGTAAGTCCGACCAAAAGTGTAACCAGTTTAAGATTTATGAATTTAGGTGTTGATCGGATTTAATTATGTTAAACTATATTGGGACAGTGTTGTCCGGATGAGAAGTCCGGCCAAAGCTTTTTTGGACTTTGGGATTGACCGGATATGAAGTCCAGCTGGAATCATTTATGATGGCCAGATAAGTTTATATTAATATAAATTATTTATTCAAAGTTGGATTATGATAAAGACATATTGTTTATTTCTACAAATGATAAAGTAAGCTTTTACAACGTTTGTTTTGAAATTATCACTGGTTATAACTATAGATGATGTTCCATCAGGACGTTTGTGACTTCGGTCTGTCGTAATTGGAAATAATTTGTAGATTTTGATGAGGAAATAAAGGTGGCATATCAAGGAGAGGTGTACTTTGGGATAAGGGTGACATATCAAGGAGATGTGTAGCTTTGGATATAAGGGTGGCATTTATTAATACAACACTTACTATTATATCCTTTAAGATTACGATGGTTCTGAATATTTATTTCTTCATGATTTGAAGATTCAGAAACATAGTTCTTATTAGAAATGGTAGTGATGATGTTATTTGAGAAGGGGATAATTGGCTTTTTGGCCACAGGTTTTAAATAACCGTGTTACTGATGAAAGGTGTTTTGGGACGAGTTATATGGAATCTAAAAGGCTCTAGTCTTGCTTTTGCTAATAAGTTACTTATAAAGTCAAAGATTGACTTTGGAAATCAAAAGGGCACTAATTGATGTAACTACGTGGTTATGTATCTGTTTACATGAGAAGTTGATTTTAAATAAAATTTTGTTGATCTTCATCCTGCAATTACATGGAAAAAGGGATCTCACTAGAACTTTCGATCTCACTAGAAATCAAAAGGGCACTAATTGATGTAACTACGTGGTTATGTATTGCAGGAATTATTGAGTTACATGATGGTAAGGGAAAGGGGAAAATGTAATTATTTTCCTATGTGCATAACTATGTGAAGATGAACTTATGAATGAACCTAGTTTTGAAGATAAATGTTAACTAGTACAAGAACTTGTATTTTGGAATTTTTGGTTTATGTATTTTGTACGATAATTTCTTGWACTATGTGACCTAAGTGGAGTAATACATGTATGATGTGGGGTGTTACAAGTCTACACGTTGATCGTTGGTGTGCACATAAGACACGTGGAGACGRTTGTTAAAAACCTGATCATGCACGAAATGAAAATCAATGGCAATGTGCTTCATTCGAGTGAAAGACAAGATTTCTACACAAATAAGTGACACCAACATTGTCTCAAAAAATTGTTGGAGCATTAGTTACTTGAAGGTGAAGTTCTTGGAGCAGATTGGTGATCCAGTTTAATGCAACAGCTGTTGAAACAAGTCCTCGATACTCACCTTCGATAAAGGAGCGAGCAACTGTTCTCTGTTTCTTAAAACTCCAACTAATTGGATTAGCACCAAGGAACACCACATAGGTAGAAGTAGACTTGTAATATCATATTTGCCAACYCATAGAGGTAGTAGAGAAGGCATGAAGTTGAGCAGAAGGGTTGTTGTGTAACACAATACCATGTGTACTTATACCCTTGAGGTAGCACAACATATGTTTAACAACAGACAAGTAAGTACATAAAGCACAATGCAAGAACTRAGAGAATTTGTTGACAACAAAAGAGATATCAGGCCGAGTCAAGG
The DNA here is from genome assembly GCF_001531365.2 of Cynara cardunculus var. scolymus. Taxonomy (NCBI): domain Eukaryota; kingdom Viridiplantae; phylum Streptophyta; class Magnoliopsida; order Asterales; family Asteraceae; genus Cynara; species Cynara cardunculus. Next base: position 5,079 of record NW_020201064.1, on the reverse strand, counting down.
AAAGGTACTGTAGTGAACCAAGGACTGGGGGATATTTTGTAGCATCAATTACAGAACTTCCATCATGAAGTATGAGAGGCTTGGTAGACGATAATGGTCTAGAGATTAGCCTCAGGCATGTTGTTATTTAAGAAAGATCACTGATAAGTGTTAGTTTGTTAACCTATTACATCATTTTCTTAACCATTTTCCTTTGTTTTATTTGCCCATTAGTGTCTTAATTGAGTCTTTTTAYGTCTTTTTCATATATWAGTAGTAATATAGTATATCTAATGTTAGTCCCCTGTTTATGCAGGTTTTTGATGATTTTTGGGCAAATCCTGCAGCAGTCCTGTAGGACCAAGTGTGGCAGAATCCTGTAGTACCTGTCCGTGAGCTGCACTTTTGCCTGGGCCGAGAATTCTTGGGCTGCTCCTTAGTGGATGCATGGTCAACGACCTTGGACCCGGTCAAAGCACATTTTTGAAGAGCCTTTTGTCTTATTAGGTGGCTCCCATTGTACAAATTCCCTTAGCATATAAATAGAGGCTTAAGGCTTGGTTTTTTATACACTTTCTCATGCTTTCTACCATTTAACACTTATGATCTTTGTGTTCTTTACTCTCTAAATTATTATTTTTGGTTTCAAGCTTTCAGTTTTCTTGCTCCTAATCAAGAACCGATTTTTGTGAAGTGGATTTGTGATTRCTCTCAAGTTTAATTCAAGTGCTCGTATTTAATCTTCATCTCATTTCTGTTCTTATTTCCAAGTTACGTTACGTTTTCTGACTTTTGTTACAAGTTACGAATTAGTCAATCTCTGTTGCTTTACACTGGATTTCATTCTTTGTGGCTCACGACTAATTTACGTAGACTAAATAATTTGTTTTTAAGAGTTTGCAAGTAACATTTTCGGTCTTTGTAACGAAACTTGTGTTGCAAGTGTTGTTACTTGTCTTCCAAGTTTTCTTCCTTAAAGTCAAACTCTATTTTCAAGGCTTTCATTAGTAATTTCTCCATCTCATCAAGTACTTGTCATACATCATGTCTTAGTTTTAATATTAATTAATAATATTTAGTTATTAATAATTTAATTTCAGTCCTTTACATTCCAGTCTTTATATTTCAGTCCTTTACATTTCAGTCTTTACTTTTCTGCATTTTACTTTACTGCAATTTACTTTTCTGTAATTTAATTTCCAGCAATTTACTTTCAGTCATTTATATTTCTGTCATTTAATTTCGAGTACTTTAAATTCCAGTATTTCCATTTCTTGTAATTTACTTTCTGCAATTTACTTTCTGCAATTTACTTTTCTGTATCAGTTATTTATTATTCAGTCCTTACATCCTTCGAGAGAAGAAAC
>NW_020201064.1:0-1398 GCF_001531365.2 Cynara cardunculus var. scolymus | reverse complement strand
TTCTTTGGAAGCAATGATGAAGGGTTTTATAACCCAAACTCAAGCTTCAATTAAAAATCTCGAAACTCAAATGGGACAAATGGCTTTGGAAATAAGAAAAAGACCAGTAGGTTCTCTACCTAGTGATACGGAGATACCTCAGAGGGAAGGAAAAGAGCATGTTAAGGTTGTTACGTTAAGGAGTGGAAAGAGTTATTTAGAAAATACCCAAAAAGAACCAAACAAATCAGAGATTGAAAAGAAAAGTGTAGAACAAGATTTTGTTACCTCTGTACCAGATTTTTTGACTACCATTCCGGTGAGTACTAGTGAGCCTCAACCCATAGTCAGGCCCATAGATAGTACGACCATTCCAGAAAGATGAGATTTTCCACTGTTATTTCCTGATGAACCCAAGACAGCTCAGACTCCCAAAGAAAATATAGTTGTGGATGTGTCACAATCTGGTAACAATCTCGCAATAAAAGACCAGACCAGTCCTAAAATCCCTGATAGAACTGAATCAGAACCAATTGTGAGACCAGTTTTGAAACTGATTCCAACACCAACTCTTCAAAAGACTAAGTCTTCTATTGTAGTCACTCCTTATATTCCTTATCCCCAAAGATTAAGGAATCAAAAGGAAGAATTACAATTTAAAAAGTTTCTTGATGTTTTTAAACAGTTGCACATAAACATACCCTTGGTTGAAGCAATTGAGCAGATGCCAAGTTATGCAAAGTTTTTAAAAGACATTTTGAGTAAAAAGAAAAAGTTGACTGAATATGAGATCGTAGCTCTGACTGAAGGTTGCAGTGCTTTGTTGTCCAGTAAAATTCCTCCCAAGATGAAAGATCCTGGAATTTTTACAATCTCTTGTTCAATTRGAGAAAAARAGATAGGAAAAGCTCYATGTGACTTAGGTGCTAGCATAAACCTAATGCCTTTATCTGTCTTCAACACCCTAGGCATAGGTGAAGCTAGAGCTACAACTGTAACTCTTCAGTTAGCTGATAAGTCCATAGCCTTTCCCAGAGGAAAGATTGAGGATGTCCTAGTTCAGGTTGATAAGTTTATTTTCCCAGCTAATTTTATCATTCTCGACTTTGAAGCTGACAAAGACATTCCCATCATTTTAGGGAGAACTTTCCTAGCTACTGGAAGAACATTGATAGATGTACAGAAGAGAAAATTAACCATGAGAGTCCTAGACCAACAAGTGACTTTTAATGTTTTTAATTCCCTTAGGTACCCGGAAGAAGGAGAAGAATGTTCTGCCTTGAGTCTGATAGAATCCTGGTGTCAAGAGAAAAGTTTGGGGAAAATCTTAGGTTTATCTAAGACTGATAATGATGAAGAGGAAGATTTTGAGGAATTAGAAACACCCCAAGACTCTGCTGCTTTTGAAGTTTTAGAATC
>NW_020201063.1:82988-84417 GCF_001531365.2 Cynara cardunculus var. scolymus | reverse complement strand
AGTTTCTTCTTCTTCGTCAGTCAGATTCAACCAGTGTTCATCCTCAGCCATAAGAGCTTTGCCGACATCTCTTTGTTTGGACAGAAGAAATTTATTCTTGTAATAGTCGGTATCACGATTTACCGGCTTCCTACAATTTATAGCAAAGTGGCCTAGCTTACCACAGTTATAACACTTTGTGTTCTCATCAGYTGTACCTTTGATAAAATTCTTCTTTTCTTCCGGCTTTTTCTCATATTTCTTCTCGAACCTCTTCTCTTCATACTTCTTCTTCTCGCCAAACTTGTCTTTGTATTCATATTTTGAACCTGACGAGAATCTCTGATTGTTCGAGTGTGGCTTTTTTGAGAACTTCTTCTGGAATGCCTTAGTCAGCATTACCATTGCCTGTTTGATTTCTGACATTTCAGAATCTGAATATGAGCTGTTACTGTCTTCTGTTTCAGACTCACTTGACTGACTTATTTCCTTTACTTGCTTTCCATATCTGCTTTTAGATTTCTTCTCCTTTCTCTCAGATACAAGAGCCAAAGGATCAGCAACTTCTTTGTCTTTCTTCTTTGAATTTTGGATTTCCAAAACATCTTGCTCATTTTGTTTCAGAGTTTCATAGATTTCATGAAAATCAATATCAGATAACTGTTTATTGAATCTGATATGATTGGCAAATGGTTTCCACTCTGACTGGAGATTGTTAAGAAACTTAACATTAATCTCTATTGTAGTTTTAGAAAATCCATTCTATGTCAGTTCATTTAGCAGTCTGGCAAGCCTATGGTAAACATCATCAAGACTTTCACCTTCTTTAGCCTTGAATTCTTCATATGCTGAAATATAGTTAGCGATTTTCAGTTGAGTTCCCACTTTCGAACCCATCATTATCTTTTCAATTTGAACCCACATGCTGTGACCTGATGATTTATGACTGTCAATACTGGTGTAAATATCATTAGTCAGTGCTTGCATCATATAAGATTTGCACAACACATCAACATGAGCTCTCTCCTTTTCTTCAGGTGAATAATGACGCTTTAGTATAGGAACTCTCTGTGCAGGTAAGCCTGCTACTACATCAGCTTCTACCTCTATGAAGAATTCAGCARGACCTTCCATTAAAGATTTCATTATTAGATCWHCTTCTTTCATTCTCTCAATAAAATTCAGGAATCTGTCTCTCCACTGATTGTAATCACCACGAAATAGAACAGGTGGCTTGGTATCAGTACCAATARYCATTGCTTCTCGTGAACTCATCGTATCAAATTGTATGAAATAGGATCAACTGCAGTTAAAAGTTTGAATTAAAGGATCAGTTTAAAAAAATATATCTGATAATATGTAAACAAAATTTCGCACACATTCAACACTTAGAACAATTTATGCACATACACTTATCCGGATTAGTAATCCGGTCAAGCTTATTCGGATT
>NW_020201063.1:59352-82118 GCF_001531365.2 Cynara cardunculus var. scolymus | reverse complement strand
CACAAACTTTCACACTTTTTACCAAAATTTTGGATCAAAACATGAAAATTTATGAGTTTTGAAGAACATTTTCTAGAATACGAAAAATCAATTTTCGACCAAAACAAGTTTAAAATAAAAAATAGTGTGAATCAAAGTTGTTCGAAAGGCAAAAACGAATCTAGCGATGTAAATCTTTACAAGTAACACTAAAAAATTGACCGATTTAAGATCAAAAACCCAATCTGGATGAAGAACTCTCAAGAACAGTGATGAACATCATGACCCAGATCGATGAATCTTCAAAAGATCGTGAAAAAATTGTGCAAAACCAGTTCAATCCTCTAAACAAACTGCTGCAGTCTGCTTTGATACCAATTGTGAAGTCCAGAAATCATACAAACATGATATGATTTTTCAAGAATCAAGATGAACATAAAAGTAGAGAGAATATTATCAAAGATTGATTTGATTGAGAGAGAGAAATTTACAGCTCTAATCTTGATTACAATTCTGCTAATGACTTCGTAATGACAWTTACAAAGGAAAATACTATTTATACTAGGAAATAGTAAAACTACACTGTTACAAAATAAAGCTATTCTAAGGAGAAACTTGAAYACAACTTTAACGCTCTAACTTGAACCCAACATAATGTCAACCTCAAACTTCAGTAATGGTGGGAATTCGTTATGCGAACTACTTCAATCCCCATTCAAGGTGAATTTTTTTTCTAAATCAAGACCCACATTTACTTTCGCAATATATGTACAGTGGGAAGAAACATTAGGATTTAAAACAAATTTTTTTCCAATCAATGTCCCTAGAACATTAGGATAAAGAGCTTATTTTGCATCTACTTAAAGAAGCAAAGATAAACTAAAAATAACCCCGATCTCACACACATTGTGTAACTGTCATTACCACCTATGATGTATGTGATCAGATAAATCACCAACACAAAGCCCCACTAGCAGGATCTTAAAAGAAACAAACCAAAATGTTCACCATTCGGCAACAACTCCCTCCTCAACTTCTCTTCCGATGACGACCAATATGTACCCCCTCAAAATCGACCATGTGCACATCTTCACCGGCCATCGTGGCCAACTCTCTCTACCCTATGCCTCCAATGTAATACCCAAAATTTTTGGTAAATAATTTTCAAGTATTTTATGAATATTTTTTACTTTTGAAATTTTGGATTCAATGACTAGAATTTAGATTGCTTTAAATACCACCTTTTAGGAGAAAAAGGTTCAAATAGGTGAAAATGATTGTAAACCTAGCAGTATATATGGGGCTATAGTGCCCAACAATAGTGCTAGGGGAACTATAGCATGGTAGAGTCGCTAGGGTCACAAAATTGGGTGTGAACTCATGGTACATCTGGGGAGTTAATTCCAAGGGCACTATAGCTTGTTAAGATCACTCAGAGGGTGACTTGCACAATAAAACCCAATTGTTTACATCCTTGTCTCATAAATTACATCATCTACTTCCTTTTTTCTCAACTTTTTCCTCTCCCTTCATTGAATACGAACCAAGGTGGATTCAAGTTAACTTTTCAAGGATCTCTCAAGGTTTAATCATCCTTTAAATCTACGATTCAAGGCTATATCATTGACTCAAGCTCTCACCTCCATTTCAACGGTTTTGGTGATTTCTAGGTTTTTACCCAAAACCTAGCATTGTGAGTTCATCCTACACTCTTACTAAACCATATACATGATAAAATGTTTTATTTTAGTTCCCTAAAGCTTTTATTCTAGGTATTTCTTATTTGGGTAATTTTGGACCAACTACGTCAAATTTGGGGATTTTGGGGACCTTATACATCATGATGAAATAAGCATTTAGGATGCTTTTAAATACATGGAAAGTGGTTATTTCAAAGTCTCGGTGAATTTTGGAACTTAAAACTATAATGTTCATATGGTGGGTTTTGTTGATAAAATGGAAATTTTACCTACTTGATGGTTAATTGTAAAGAAATTTTTATATATTGGATGAGGGTTGATATATCTAGAATCAGATATATTTATGACTAGAATGCAATGGATACAGAGGGATTGGTCGACGAAATATGAATCAGAGACTAAACCTTGATATACCCCAGAACAATACATTTTTGTTCAGAGGCATAGAAGTCGGTTTTAGGGAATATGTAAGTGATGAGATTTACCTAATTGTAACTTGGAAATAGGTATTGTAATTATTATGTAAATTCCAACTGAACTAGCTTAACTTGTAATTGGTAGATCTCAAGGTAAAGACCTGGAAAGGTTGAACTTGGCAACTCCGCAAAATAAAGACTTGGATAGAGCTGAGCTTGTTACTTTATAGACTAAAGACATAGAAAGGTTGATATCTATTATTACTTGTCCACAAGTGATTCTTACGTAACATTGGCATGTGACCTACTTATGTGTTATGTCACAGCAAATTGTAAATAGGGTCTCCCATCATCTTATGGTGTTTTAAGCCCTTCCAAGGGTAAGTGTGAGTTAATTGTATAAATGAATTAATTAAAGCTATGTTTTATGTTCTTATTGTTTACAGCTTTATTCAATAACTTTTTGTTCTCATTAGGCGTTAAGCCTAGCACTTTTTCTCAAATGACATGTATATCAGGTTACGTTAGCGATGGGGCTCCTAAGACTTGAATGGAGTGGTTCGGGTCGATAGGAAATTTTTTGGGTTGCAAACTTTTGGAAGTTAATCTTGGAGTTACTGATGATATGTTCATTCTTTTGAGGATTATAGCGACATCCGATTTATAATCTAGATCTAGAATTGATTTAGATTAATAAGTTGTTAGCTACCTTCCATTAAATTGTAAACTTTCTTACTGTTTCCCCTTCATTAGGTGATTTCATTTGATTTAGTATTAGCCCGCTTTAATATTACAAGTTTAATTTGTGTCCTATTTTAGAGGTGTTACAAGTTGGTATTAGAGATCTAGTTAAGTGAACTAGGTATGAACTTAAGATGCCTAGACTTAAGTTGAGACTTCGAATGATATGCATGATATGGATAGAAACTCTTAAGATAGGAGAGCTATAGAGTAGACGAATATGCATGAATTATGAATTATGACGATAGTAAGGAGGATTTTTATGTATAACATATTCAAAAAAAAGTCTTATCTAATGTTATTTTGAATATTTTGTTATGCAGGTGTGCTTGACTTTACTATTAATGCAATGATTGATGAATGTATTGGTACATTTCAAATATTGGTCTCATATTGTTTTATTCTCATGTTCTCATTCTCTTGTATGGCAGTCTAATATGGTTAATATGTAAAGTAGACCGCCAACCGGTGACGAAGGCAAAGAGAACAATATGACAACTCCGGGGAAACTTCGAGGGGCCGATAACCAGCAACTTCCTCCAATTCCGCAGATGTTGGTTGGCAGAGTTGAGCATGTGCCGAGAGTAAACTTGGCCACTTGTAATCCCATTATCCAAGAGGCAGACCCTCATTCAATAATGATGGCTAGTGTTACGCAGGCAGTAAACTCTCCTCTTTAAGTTTTCATTTCGCTGATCGCATGAAGAAAGAATACCAGATGAGTATGATGGGAGAACTAACTTTCTTTTTAGGTCTCCAGATCAAGCAATCAGATAAAGGTATCTTTATCAGTCACAGTAAGTATGTCTGTGATATGCTGAAAAAGTTTGATATCTCTAACAGCTCATCTATGACATCTCTTATGGCTCCTCCACTCTCTCTCAACAAGGATCCAAACAGAAAGCCTATAAACATAACTGTTTATATAGGAATGATAGGCTCCCTGCTGTATCTTATAGCTAGTCAATCAGATATCATGTATTCTACTTGCTTATGTGCACGATATCAATCTGAACCTAAGGAATCCCATCTGGTTGATGTAAAACGCATTTTCAGATACCCGAAGGGAACTTCTAACTTGGGTCTCTGGTACCTAAGGGTTCAGGTTTTGACCTTATAGGTTATTCGGATAGTGATTTTGCAGGTTGCAAAATTGATAGGAAAAACACCACTGGAGGCTGTCAACTTCTAGGTGGAAAGTTGGTGAGCTGGACAAGTAAAAAGCAAAACTCAATGTCCACATCAACCGCTGAAGCTGAATACGTAGCCGCTGGAAGTTGCTGTGCCCAAGTCCTTTGGATGAAAAACCATCTTAAAGACTACGATCTTCAGTTCTCAAATATTCCTATTTATTGTGATAGCACTAGTGCTATTGCAATTGCAAACAACCCTGTTCTTCACTCCAAGACCAAACATATTAAGATCAGATATCATTTTATTTGAGATCATGTTATGAATGGCGATATTGAACTTCATTTTGTTCCCACTGATTACCAACTCGCTGACTTTTTCACGAAGCCTCTTGATGAGACAAGATTTAACATCTTCATCAGCGAACTTGGAATGCTAAACGCTGAAGATTAATTTCTTTCAGCTATACGTATCAATTAGTAAGTAAAATGATTCAGTGTTCTCGCTCTATCACTAAACTCTTGAGTAAATATATCTATTCTCTCTAAGGTATGTATACTCGCTTTTCTTCTTTAAAACTTAAAACTATCGTTGAAGCTTTTTCTTCTTCAGTGATCAAAACGTTTTAAAAGTTTGTTTCAGTGACTCTTTCCATCACTGAACATTCTCAAATAAGTATATCTCTCTATTAAATTAATCTTTTCTTAAAATCAAAATGATCACATATTCTTTCAGTGATTCAAAAGTTTTTTAAAAGATAGTTTCGGTGTTTCTCTTATCACTGACTCTTTTATGGAAATATATATTCTTATAAGATATTTTCCTTTCTTAAAACAAAACAATCGCTGAAGCTTTTCTTCTTTAGTGATCAAAATTTTTAAATGGTCTTTTTATTCAGTGATTCTCTTATCACTGAATGTGACTCTTGAATATCTTAAAATCTTTTCGTTTTATAAGAAATAGATTATGAACCATCTTTATGATGACATTCTCTATTACCAATACGAGTTGCTTTGAGACGCACGTAAAATTTTTACACTCGCGACCTCCTCCAACTTCCATCCAATGGTGGATGAGAACGTGCCATTTTTTCATCATGGCGTATCCTCAACAGTTGTATTTTCCTCTCTTCTATTTCTTTTTCTCTCTCCTTCTACCTATAAATATGTGACTTCTCTCCTCATATTTTCTTTATGTTTTCAAAATGTTTTGATGAACCTCTGCCAAAACGAACTTGCAAGCAAGAACTTCCTAAGAACGCTCAAAAACACCTTCAACCTTGTCTCTTAAATCACTAAGGTCGATACTTCTTCTTTAACTTTTTGAACTCTTCTTCTTCTTCTTCTTCTTCTAATGAAACTGTTTATTTCTTTAAGAACTTGTTCTCTTAAAATACAAACATTAAGATTATTAACACATTCTTTTCCTTGGTTATAATCTAAATTTTCAAAAACACTTACTCTTCTTGAAAAACCCTAATATTTTCTTTGTGGATTTTTCAAAAGAAGTTTTATTCTTCTAAAACTTAAAAAGCTCACATTCTAATATTGGACTACTAACAAAACCTGTTATTTATTATTTCTTAACTATAACAGACAATGGCCGCCAGAATGTGAACTTTTCACTAGAAGACATGACCTTCAAGGCAAACAACCACGTTGCCTTGTTGAACATCCCTTCAAACAAGTCTCTCTACGAGGATGTTGCCTCCTTTCTCAAGATGTCACCAATCACCTAGGCTCTCACCCATTATCCTGTCATGGTGAAAGAGGCTCTTCAACAATTCTGGATGACTGCTAAAGTGATTCAGGATACTGACAAACACGGTCAACAGGTGGATAAAATCTCCTTCACCTTTAACCGTATGACCGTCGGCTTCGGTGTGAAGATGCTAAGGCATGCTCTTCGATTTCTCAAGGGTCCCTTCATCAACGATCCTTCAACTGAAATCATCATCGCCTGCCTCGATGATATTGGCTATGCCTGGTCATTGAAGAAAGACTCCAGTGAACCTTTGAAGTTGCTGTCGAAGATAGAGAAGAACCGCATGTCAGCGGTATGGCAATACCTCTTCTCCCATTTCATCCAGTGCATGGGAGGAAAGGCTGGAGGTCAAGATCAAGCTTCCAGAGTTTCTCTCAACATCAGCGTGTCTGTCATCTACCGACGCCCCATCAATTATGCAGCTGTGATCTTCGAGGACCTAGCGTTGAAGCTGAACAAGCGCCAGAGGGAGAAAGTTGTTCCCTATACAAGGTTCCTCTCAATGGTGTTCACTAAAATCTTCAGCAACAAATACTACAAGGAAGGTAACTTTCCTATCTATAAGCTTGGATCAAGGATTCTGGATCATAAGCTGAGGGATGGAGACATTGCACTTTCTGCTATAGTAATTCCTCCTTCTTCTCCTTCTAAGGTGGTTAAGACAAAGGAAAACCCCCCTAAGTCTATCCCGACCACCACAACCCTCTCTACCAAACGACTATCTTCTCAACCCACTCTTGGTTCTCCTTCGAGGGCCAAGAAGGCCAAATAGGGGACAACAACGTCCCTGGCTGTGACCTCTCAAAAAGTCTCAACTATTGAAACTCTCCTTACCCCTGAGGTAATTTCAGCTAGCCTTCCCATCTCTTCAGTGATATCTGAAATCACTGTCGTACATATGGCTTCTATCCCAACCGCCTTAGTGACCCAAATCACTGAAGGTGAAAATATTAGCATCGCCACTGTTGAACACTCACGTCATACAGTCTCAGCCATTTTCTCTTCCCCTCCATCGTTGCTATCTACACGTGTTTATGACTCATCAGTGATTGTCCTCCCTGATATTGAAACACCCACCACTATACCTGAGATTGCTCCTCTCGAGGCATCTCAGCAAACCGTCACCTATCCTATCGAAGGCCACGTGGAGCGAACCGACGTTAATCATTCAGATAACGTTGATGAACCCTCAAGTACTCCATCTTCCTACCCTATTGTTTCTACTAACCTCGAGCTCTTTTATGCTCACACTAGTTTCTTTTCAGGTCCTTTTGTAGAGACGCCAGCCATGGAAGACGAGTACAACATGGCTGATGATGTGAAACTACTCCTCCTTGCCGTAGAGACTGTCCTCATCAAAATGGACAAAGTCCATAAGGGCGTGCCTCTCAGGGACGAAGTATCTGCTGACCTCTCAACTGGCCGGGCTGAAGTATAAGAGGTCAAGGACCAGCTCTTAATGATGCAAGTGGCTGTGCAAGCCAATGCTGAGGCCATCAACTCTTTAGCAAGCAAGGCCGATCAAGCAAATTCTCATCTTGCCAAGCACATAGGCCGATAAACCGTTGTTCACTGCTGAGGACCGCCACCAAATTGATCAGACGTGTGAGGCTACTGTTCTTTTAGCCCGCTCTATGACCAAACTCGAAGAGATGATGGCATTCCAGATCCGCACTGTTGACCACTTCCTTGGCTATTGTTCCAAAGCCATAGCCAAAGAGGGGGAGACAAAATCTGAAGCTGCTGTCGTTGAACCTGCTGTTGTTCTAGCGACTGACGCTGAAGCTAAAGCTCCCAGAGTTGAAGCTGAAGTTGATGTTGTTGATGAAAACCCAACTTCATGTAAAGCTCTTATAGCTGAGGATGTTAATGTCGTCCGAGCTGACGCTAAAGCTTATGACAAGGACCTTCCAATCACCTCTGTAGCTAATGCTAGTGATATGGAAGATGGTGATGAATATGTTGAAGATGAAGACGGTGAATCTCCCAATCATCCTGACTAGTAAAGATCTGGGTGACGACGATGATGAAGACAACGATGACGACAACTTTACCATCTAGTACCAGAGACATGTCGTGCCACGAAAGGCGTCGCCCTCAGGGATTCTGCATCCCAGAGGGAGCAAGGGGAGAAAGAGAAGGAGACTCAAGGAAAAAACTAGAATCCCAAGTTGAAAAACAAGGGTGTTTCTGAAGAAGGCAACCTTAAGGTACTCTTCCAACATTTAAAGCCCTCAAGCAATGAGTCATCTAGTTTCACTACCATTACATCTATGTGTCAACTCTCCATCCCTTCCACTACATGCGGTCGGCTGGAGGAATGGGTCCACAGAAACCAACCTCCAGCGCTCCCACCGACCAGCAGATGTCTCAGCTAAAAGAGTCTCTTGACCAAACTAGAGTACAAATCCATCTTCGTACCTCTAGTTGTTGTGAGTTCGACTTCTTGTCAGAAGCTGAAAGATTCGAGGCACTCAAGGCCAAGGAAGAACTTAGAATTCAATGACAACAGACAGAGGACAACTTAAAGCTGGCCAAGCCTCTTGCTGCTAAAGTTCTTCCAAGAAAGAAGTCCAAAAAGATGGTGAATATTGTTCAGGCCCAAGCTAAGCTTCTTTCTATTGCAGAAGCTAAACGCGAGAAAACCCTGAAGTTGGCTGAACGCGATAGAAAATGGAGCGAAGAATGTCTACACAAGAGGATCAGTCCTTACCCAATTTCAAATATCACCATTAGTGGACGGACGAAAGACGGTGGAGTGCTGGTCTCAATGCTCATCACCAGGGACAATCTTGAAGCTGTCACGGAGTACCCTTCCTACCTTGGTGAGTATGGCTACAGTGAATGGCTGGAGAGCTGCCATGCCATTCAGCGCTTAAAGTCAAGATGTAAGATGATTATCAAAGATATCATCAACGATCTAATCAAGAAGATGTCCAGGTATGTAGCTGTCCCTGAAAAGCCTACTATGAAGAAAGGTGGAAGAAGAAGAAGACCTTCAACTCTTAATGACGGACCAATCCTGAGGAACGAACATGAAACAAAGTTCTCCTTGGATGAAATCTTGAAGGCTTCGAAGAAGCCAGACATTCCTATGCTAAATCTATCATTGCGAGCGAAGGGTCCTTACATATCCAACACTGTGCACATGAAGCCTGAGTTAAGATTTATCTTCCTTGACTATGAAGGAGAAGTCAGCTTCCAAATAATGTATGATTTACATCTATGGCCAATGGAACATCTCGCGTACATCAGATTATGGCTAAATGATGGCATATATAGTGAGGTGATAGACCGCAAGATCAGAAAGGAATTCCTATGTCGAAAGGAGCTCAGAGAAGAAGTACCTGGCTACATTAACATGAGCAACTTAGACTAGTTATAGAATTCTATTTTGTAATTTGTCCTTCAGTGTATATCTATCTTTTATTTCTATGTCTACTTTCAGTGTTTACCTTATATGTTGTAAGTCTAAGAAATGTACTGAAAGACTTGTAATGTTTCCTTTGAATTAATAAGTATTTCATTTGCATCACTAAAAAAGATTCCTGAAAAGAGTAATAGGGACACATGTATATGAGTTCCAGTGTTCTCTTACTGTCATTGGCAATCCATAAGTCAGTGAACACGCTTTCAGTTTAAGTTTCCCTTCTTGTACTTTTTCTTAAACTTGTAACTTAAGAAAACTGACTCACTAGAAAAGATCTCAAAATAGTAGAAAGGGACATGTACTTTATATGTAACTTTCCCCTACTATTATCTGATAAGGTACCTTTCTTTATGTTACTTTGTTATCATCAAATAGGGGAAGATTGTTGATCCTCTCTCTCATTGATTTGATGATAATCCCTTTTATCTATTTTGAAGTATTATGTTTCTGTCTTTCAGTTCCAACGATCATCACTGAGTCTGTTCAGTGATCGCTAAAACATGTATTGTAAATCCTACAGTGACAACGATACGTCAAGAAAACAAAACTCACACCAAAGAACCTTCAGCGAAAGTTGAAAACTGAGACTGAAGATTAGAGACCAGCGCGTTCGTGATCTGAAGCGGCATTCAGTGATTACAACCTATATGTATGAAGACTGCCCAAGCCTCAGCGAATGCTGAAGAGACCTTTAGTGTTATTCCAGCATTCAGCGATCAAATGAAGCTTGATGTGCAAGATTGTTTTTGTCTTGTCCTTCCACACACAGAGGACAACCCTATACCCTTTCTAGAGTATAGTACGGTACATAGCTGACCAGTTGACTCTATTACCCACCAACTCCATGAAAGGATGTTTTCTCATGATTAGGCTTTTGTACTATTTACCGTAGCAAAGGACAAGCTTTTCTTTAAAAGCTTGATGCGTGTTCAAACCCTACTGCATTGAATTAAATGTGCATTTAATGCAATGGGTATAAATAGATGAGTGTTCTCTCCATACAAACAATGTGCATACACACAAGAAATCACACACACACATCTAAGAACACTTACGCTTATCTTCAAGCAAGTTTGAATCCCTCTCAAGTATTCTAAAAGTTCTTACTCAAGAAGAACTTATTTCCTTCTTTATGTTTCAACAAATCTTTTCTCTTTGGTAAGATTATTTTTGTGTAAACTTAGATTGATTTAGATAGGTTATCTTTACCTTGTCTATTTCCGCATACAATCTTGTAAAAATCTGTATTGATCTTTCTTTATCAATATATATTTTTAAATTTGAAAGTTGTCTGTGTTTGAATTCATCCCCCCCTTCTACAAACTGTTTCTATAAAACTCTTATAGACCCAACCAGGACCAACATTAATGTCCATATACCCCACCCCAAAATGGTTAGGTCGAATGGAAACATAGGCATGTCATTGAAACTGGGTTAGCCATGTTTTTCCGTGCAAAAGTACCGATAATATATTTTCTTATTGCTTTTTCTTCCGCTGTTTACATTATAAATCATCTACCCACATTGCTACTCAAAAACTTATCGTTGCATGAAATTTTGATGGGTACTCCATTGAACTTGTTTGTTGTTACCCTTGTGGTTCTAGCATTTATCCTTGCCTTCAAGACTACACATAACACAAATTTACTCTGTGCAGCCAAATTTGGATTTCCTTAGGGTATAGCTCTCACTATAAAGGATTTCTTAGTTTTGATCCGACAAACTCTCGATTATACACATTTCTCCATGCAAAATTTGATGAATTTTTCATTCCAAAGAAAATCATAAGTGTACCTACTATCTCATCTCAATTACAATACTTGTCTTGAGCCACCTTCAACTTTTGGGAGTTTATCGTCTTCATCTGACAAAACCATATACCAGTACTCTAAGCCATCATTACGAGACCATTACTGTCGTGTGCCACATACACCGCTCTAGTTCCCATCATGGTTCTCCCACCGCACTGGTACTGAATGTAGCTCCTATGAGGTAATCTTTATCCTCTCATTCTACACACTGATGCAAACACGAGCCAAGTTAGGAAATTATAAACCAAAAACCTTTGTTGCCAACCACTCATAGGTCTTATTGAAGCTCTTCCAAGTACCAAGGAGCCAAAAAGGTTATAAAATCGCTGCCTAAAATCCAGACTATGTACGTGTCATGGATGATGAAATCACTTCACTTCAAACAAATAAAACATGGGATCTTGTCCCTTGACAACCTGACAAAAACTTGGTCGGATTCAAGTGGGTCTTTTAAACAACGTTCCATTCAGATGTGGCACTATCGATCGTCTCAAAGCTCGGTTAGTTGTACAAGGCTTCAGTCAAGTCCCAGGTCTTGATTTAACCATCATATTCAATCTAGTCGTCAAGCCATCAACCATCCAAGTCATTCTAACCATTCTCTTCATGAATAAGTGGCCCCTTCAGCAACTTGATGTAAAAAATATCCTTTTGAATGGTGTTCTGACCAAAATTTTGTCATGGAACAACCTCTGGCCTACACTGATCCTCATCATCTGATGCATGTATGTCTCCTTAACAAAGCCATTTATGGTCTCAAGCAGGCCCCTCGAGCATGGTTTCAAATATTCAACAACTTTTTGATTGAAATTGGTTTTGGCAATAGTCGTGCCGACACTTCCATCTTCATCTACACTAAAGAGTCCTCATTCTTTTATCTACTAGTTTATGTCGATGACATCCTCATAACCGTCAATGACACCCAACTTCTAGAAATCTCATCACTCACGTTCACAAACCTTCGCCATTAAAGATCTTAGCCGACTAAGTTACTTTATAGGACTAGAAATTACCTATAATGAAAATGGTTTGTTTCTTCAATCAACAAAAGTACGCCAACGACATTCTTCTTCGCGCTCAATTTATACGAGAGCAAGTCGATCGCCACTCATATGATTGCCAGGCAACATTTATGTAACATCCCATACCACACATTGCATGAAACACATATTTCATACATAAGGAATACATGTTTATACACTACATAGGTCCCTTAGTACAAGAATCTACCAATACAAAATATTTGGTTCAAAAATTCAAAATACAATTCTTGTACTAATCATCCTTCTTGTATCAAAACTATACACATCATGAGTAAATCTTCAATTAGATATGTAAACTGGAAAATATCACATTTTCCATTTCCCCTTACCGTCTGCACCACCTGCAACACATATTTAAAATCACAAAACGAAGGTTAGACCAAAAGGTCTAGTGAGTTCCCTTTTTATGCTATTGGAGGGTGAAGATCACCAAAACTTTATGTAAAACAACTTTTCATATATATAACAAATATATGAATGAGTAAGAATATATTACCAGTACCTTTCCATTATTCAAGCCAAACTCTCTGCTTTCAAATAATACATTAAAAACCCAAATAGGTTTTGTATTAACCAGGTGTATCATAATGCCACTTTTAAACCTTTTCAATAAATCAAGGTTTAATCAAAGTTTCAGGCCAAACCTGTTATTCATTCTTCAGTAACATCCAGACTACGATTTCCAATAAAAACCCTGATCCTAAATATTTAAATCACAAAGAAATAAAGATTCCAGATCAGTAATCTTAAAGGATATAATAGTAAGAGTTATATACACATCACATATACAAATGCCACCCTTATATCCATAGGTACACCTCTCCTTGATATGCCACCCTTATCCCATGGTACACCTCTCCTTGATATGCCACCTTTATTTCCTCATAAATCAATTTACAAAAATAATTCTGATTAGAACAGACCGCAGTCATAAATGTCCTAATAGAATATCAATTAATTCAAAATCATCTTTATCAAAAATTCCCAGTCTTTATAAAAGAATATTAACATGATAATTTGGATGAATAATATATAAGTCAGTACACAAGTCCGGTCAACACAGACTTGGCCGGACTTCATCTCCGGTCAAGCCTTGGCCGGTTTAACCAATCCGGACAACACAAGTATTTGTCCGATTTATGAATCCGAACAACTCGTCTCAACGTCTTGTCCGATTTACATCTAAATCGGACAACACATCATTCGGTTTAAAACATATCAGGCAACACTGACCGTATTTCTACTTCTCCGTTATAAGGTCATAACCGATTTACATATTTTCAAAATCACTCAATCCGGTTAACACTACAAGCGGGGATTTTTCTATCTTGGACAACTCTATGTCTGGTTTAAGTCCAATCAGGTCAAACCTTTACCCGATTTAATTCAACCCGAAACAACACTTGTCCGATTTTCATTTAGACTGAGTGATAAATTCATAACACAAAATCAGTTATACAATTTTAAAGAGATTTAAAAAGCATTTAATCACTCACCTTGAATTACTTGTAAGGAATTTCAACTTCTTGTAAATCAGTTAATATGCTATACGGATGATCTCTCTTTCAAATAACCAAATGGCAAGAAGTTTAATTGAGAGATTCTTCTCATATTTATACCCCTTTGCATTTATGGAAAGGTGGTCACTCCCTCATGCATGCATACAATACATGCACTTCCTTATACATACATTCAATTATATGCTCATACACATATTTCATGCATGTATACTTATGTATGATTCAAGTATACTTTTACAAACTTACGCAATCCTATTATGCATACATTTTCTATGCATAAAGATACATATACATACATGATCAAATATAACAATTTATCCTGCATCCACACAATCATATATCAAATAATCACATATTGATTACCTCAGGTGATAACCAAGACCCTGTTATCATAGTTTAAGTCAACATGGTGAACCATACAAAGATCCAACTCTTTATCAATCCTTGTTTGGGAAACTACAATATCTTATCATCACCAGATCATAAATTTCACATGTTGTAAACATTGTTAGCAGTACATGCACAACGCCACACAATCTCACTTTCAGGTTGTGTGATAATCGAGTCCTGGTTATACACCTGAGATAATTATTATACGAATATATACTTACATGAGTATGTGATTTATCTATGTGGATATGAGAATGCATGGGTTGGTATATTATATACGCATGCATAAAATTTGGAGTGATTATATATATATATATATATATATATATATGTGCATGTATGTGTATATTTTATATGCATGCATGCATGGAGTGTTTATGTATATATGAGAATATGCATATGTATATATATTTGAATGCATGAGAGTAATATGTGATCATATGCATGCTTTTATATACATGCATTATGGGGTTATGCATGTGCATATTTATGAGGAGAGGAAAACTCTATTTTATTTCCTTCTTCACCGTCTGTTAAGCATGAATATATGAAGTAGAAGTTTTGAAAAGGAAAAGGTTTCCATTTTTAGAAAGAAACCAGGGAAGGGAAGTTCTGTTAACTCTCCTTGATATACCACCCTTATCCCATAGTACACCTCTACTTGATATGCCACCTTTATTCCATAGTACACCTCTCTTTGATATGTCACCCTTGTTTCCACCTCAAATCTACAGATAAATTTGTAGTTTTAGCCAATAATGGCCTCAAAATAGTTTAATATTACAATAGACTTTACGTCACAACAGTTCTAAAGAAACATTTGAAGAACTCATATAATTCTTAAATTAACTTTTCAATCTCAACTCAGTATTTCTTTCAAAACAGAATTTACGTCACAACCATTTGAAAGAAGACAACAATATCTTTTCTCAATATACAAACCACATTTGAAAGATACAAAATACCCATTCTCAACATAAAACTGTTTGAAACTGTTAAACAACTTCTATAAAAACAACTATTTTTATTTCATAAGTTTTGGGCCATAATTGCCCCTCATCTCATCGGCCAATACTACAATCCGGACAACACTTGAAAGTGGTAAACATACTCACCGGTCACACTCTGTCCAGTAACCATCCTCATTGGTCAACACACTGTTTGGTTACATTCTCATCGGACCACATACTGTCTACATATAGTCCTCAACAGTGAACACTTTAAAAAGGTTAACACTTTAATCCGGATACCACCTTGTCCGATGAGCATCTTCACCGGACAAGGCTTGATTGATAACCTCAATCCGGGCAATAAGAGAATTCATAAATATTAAGCCATTCACATCGGGCGATGAAGTGCCAAATCCGGACAACTTTATGTCCACTAAAGGGTCTTCATTGGACAAGGCTATGTTCGATCAAGTCC
This sequence comes from Cynara cardunculus var. scolymus, assembly GCF_001531365.2. Classification (NCBI taxonomy): domain Eukaryota; kingdom Viridiplantae; phylum Streptophyta; class Magnoliopsida; order Asterales; family Asteraceae; genus Cynara; species Cynara cardunculus. Next base: position 66,768 of record NW_020201063.1, on the reverse strand, counting down.
TTGTCGAATAATGAGTTCAAATATTCAACACATACACCGGTCAAGACTTGGCCGGTAAGGAACCTCATCGGACAACACACTGTCCGATTACAGGCCTTATTGGACCATGCAAGTTATTAAGATATATTCATGCATTCAAGTGTAACACCAGCAGATTCTTAAACCAGTATTGTAAATAAATTCTAAGGTTTTGATTTTGTAGAAAACACTCACCTTATGCAAGAGACAACTTTGAGTATGAATAACAATTTGAATCTACTTTCAACGTTTTTGATCCAAATCTTAACTTCTAAATTTGCCAATAATTTCACAGTACATTTGAATATAAGGGTGACAATTGTGTGTGTGGTTACTATTATAGCTCGTGTTGTCACATCCGTAAGATGGGCAACATTTCTTTGTGACATGAAGACTTAGGAATATTGCTCTTATTGAAATGATAATAGCAATGACTTATAGCTGAAGGCATTAAGTGCCGTAATTTCAAATGATTTTGAGTATTCCAAAGAAATGCGATTTGAAATAAAACCCGGAGGGTCGTTGATTTGTATTTGATCAATTTTCATTTAAATATAATCAAGAATTCTGGTGATTGTTATTTCTTGGTACTCTGTTATAATCGTGGAGGTTAAGACCATAAGCTCTGATCAGTTGTGATTTATGAACTTGAGAGTTGTATTTAAGATGTTTGTGAGGACCTGAGTGGTTAATCTTCTTATGTGGTACGATCGTTTTATAACTTGCAGTTTTATTTTACTGAAGTTATATTTGGGGTTGAATATTCAAATGTGAATTTCAAGCAGGTTTTCGTGATCTTCACCCTATAATTGCAAAACAAGGGTTATCTCACTAGACCTCCTGGTCTAACCTCATTTGTGTTTTAGAATATGCATTACAGGTTTAGCTGGGTCCAGGGATATTAAGAGGAAGGGGAAAATGTAATTATTTTTCTAATATGCTTATATGTTGTTGTAAATATCAACTTATTGATTGATATATTTTGAAGATACATGTTATACATGTAATACTACAAAAATATTCTATTGAAATTTTGGGTTCTAATTTATGTATATAAGTTTCTTGTACTAGTGGGATATTTGTGGTGTAAATTGTATTTCTTTTATATGAAATACATGTTATATGCACATGTGAAAGTTTGGGGTGTTACAGGCTATGAAGCGCATCCTAAGGTATGTGAAAGGAACCACCACTCATGGCCTCACATTCTCCCCACCTCCTACCCGTGAACTAGTGGCTTACTCGAATGTAAACTTAGGTGGCTTACTCGAATGTAAACTTGGGTGGCTATCCAGACACATGGTGATCCATATCAGGCTATGTCATTTTGTTTGGACCAAATTTAATTATGTGGAGCTCTAACAAGCCACGCATCGAGTTGCGAGTCTGAATACAGGGCCTAGCAAACACTATTGCCGATGTAATCTGGGTCACTCATTTACTTCACGAACTTCATCTACCTATTTCCCAAGCTCCTGTCTTTTATAGTGGCAACAAAAGTGATATATTTATCATAAACAATTCGGCCTATCACAAACGAGCTCGACAAATCTCGCTAGATTATCTCTTCGTTCGTGAATGGTTCAAAATGGATTGCATGCAAAAAAAAATATCTCCATCATACTTAATGTTGCATATTTAGATTTGTTAAGTTAAATCCATACATACAAGATTTATATAACCCTATATGTATTTTATATAAAACCATTGGTTTCATGTTGACGTCATAGGTAAAAAGAATGAAGATTCTTTAAATTTTCAATCTAATATATATCCTTTTTGTTTAATAGAGATTCCATATGTGTTGTGTTGGTACACCAAAGCAACAATAATTACGAATAATATTGGAAGTTGATGATCCAACTAAGAATAAACTATTAAGTAAGAGGATGTAAGCAAAATGCCTTTAATATAAAAGTAATGTTATTGGATTTTTTAATTATTATAGAGTAAATTATGATTACGTTCTCTTGGTTTATTGTTTATAACTATTCTCGTGTTTAAATTCAAAATTTTACTTTTATCATCACTAAGGTTTTTATTTTGTTCCGGTTTTCTCCCGTGACGCTAACGACATTAGAAAATATATGTTGAATTAAAGGTAACTTAGTCATTTACCTTTTTTTTAATTTCTCTATTAATAATTTAAAAGTATTACATAATAATCGTGTGAGAAGAAGAGTTAAGGTGAGAAGTGTAAGAAGGGATCGAGAGTATTGATCACCTTTTAATCTCAAATCCATCTATGAATCTTGTTTGATACGGGGATTGATCTGGTGTATCTCATTCTAATGTGCATCCAAAGACGGAGATCCCTTCTTACGTTTCTCACTTTTATTCTTCTTCTCACCGAAAACCGAACAAGACAATTAATCACACTACAAAAAGATTACAAACCTGTGAGATTCAACATAATTTTTTTATATGATTTTACATATGGTTTAATATATGTTTGTGTTCATTTCATATATATATATATATACACACACACATACATACACATATATAATATGATTAATCACATCACAAAAAGGTTACAAACCCATGAGAACAGATATAAAATATCTTTTATTATGACTTTCTCATCAAAAACTATGATTTAACATATAGTTTGATATATGTTTGTGTTCATTTTGTAAAAAAATTATACGTGGAACTTTTTACTCATTTAGTGAATCAAAATAATACATGTAAAAAGGTTTCAAAGTGTGAAACAAATACTTGTGAGACTATCACATGTTGAAATAAATATATGTGAAACAATCTTAAATTCTAACATTTGATAGAAAAAAATCATGTAAAAGATATTTTTAAATCGGTTTCCATAGATTTATACACATACACATACACACATACATACATACATATATATACATATATATATATATATATATATATATGAGCGATCAAATGCAAACCACCTATATTTGTATAAACCATGCAAACCACTCTCATCCGACAATTTTATTTTTTAATCTTATGAAATTTTTTCATGAAATTGTTTAATCTATTGAAATTGTTTCATATAATACTTTTTTTGATGAACTTGTTCTATATATGGTTATGAAATTGTTTCGTATAATATTTATAAAATTTTAATGAAACTGTTTCATGTATTTCTCTAAACTTAATATAATGAAGATGATAATATCAATGATTAACATCATTCGCAATAAAATGATTAATCTACCTCTTATAATTGCAAAAAAAAAAATAACGAAACGAAAAATTAAGATTGACTGAATGAGGTTTGTATGGTTAGTACAAATAACATCAAAGGCTGACAAAAGACTCAAAGGAGTGTGACTGAATATTATTACTGAAGATTATTCTTGTGCTACAGTGTTTGAGAGTTTTTGAATGTGAAGATTATCTTTACAAAAGTTTACTGATAGAAAATTTTCAACGAAGAGAATGTTTAATTTTGGGAGAGAATGTTTGTGAACTTTATCTGAAGAAATTCGTTTATGGGAAGAATGTTAGAAAATGTTATCTGAAAAAGATTCTTTGAAGATCATATCTTAAACATCGTTTATGAAGTTGCTGATATTGTTCTTCATTGACAAAAGAGAAGATCGTTTATGTTCTACATTCGAGGGGATAACGTTAGAAGATTTTCTCAACAAAAAATTGTCTGAAGATCTTGAAGCAGAGAAAGTTAGAAGATTGTTTTGAAGATTTCAAAAAGTCATAAAGAGCTTAAAGAGACAAAGTTCAAACGAGATTCAAAGTGCACAAACTCTTTCAATGCCTGAATACAAAGGGGGAGAATGTTAGGACTGAATTTCAGTATTAAATTGTATTCGTCTTGAAAGTTTACTATTGTCTATAATTGTATAGTTAGTGTGTTTGATTTTGTATGAGTTGTTTGACTTTGACTAGAAGGGTTCTTAGTTTGACCCTGTATAACCTTTGTCTTCTAGTGGTAAGAGGAGAGCTTCATTGTAAATCTTATGATCATATTAAGAGTTTTATATACATTGACCAGATTGACTTTTCCTCTCAAGTCTCCTTACATGTTCTTGAATGTTTATATGATTCTACCATGGATTCTATGAAGATTATAGAAGATTGATCATATTGTGGACTCATAAAGTTCATCATGGCATTTTCGTAACAAATTAAAAAAGGATGCTTAATAAACATAGGTGAACAATCATGAACAAAGGGTAGTTTTGGAAAAAAAATAGAGAGATTTCTTTTAGCATTAATTACTTTTATGGTAATTACTCCATCGTTTTGAAACCGAGATTAAGCTTTAATTATTTCTTCATTTATTAATATGTAATGTGTAACTTATGAATGGTGTGAACTAATGAACAGTTGTTATATATGAGTAGCATATGAACATTGTTCACCGATGAAAATATAACATATATGAACATGTAAATTAGTGAAAATATACCTGAATATGTACGTATGTGTAATTGGTGAACACTTATGAACATTGATCAATCAATTCACAATGAACCCTTGATAAGTGGTCATCGTGTTGTTTGCTTATGAACAAAATGGAAATTGTTCATTCATGTGTGCATTGTATGTTCATCAAAGGTTCATTCATGTGTGCATTCATGTAATGGTCTTAAAAACCAACCCAAATTCTTAATTTACTCAGGATGACGTTCATCTATTACCTAATAATGACAATGACAACAATCATGGAGTAATTAAGAATTGTAACCGACAATTAATATTATGCATTAAAAGATAGACCAAATAGAGAATTACATTCTTACCCTCATTAAATACCAACATCATGTGAATCAACCAAAAGTATATATTGATTCTGACTGGTAATGATGGTTTGTAAAGTTAACATCATATATTGGGTTAACAAATGAACTTACCCTATATATACATATATATAGACTTGGGATCATGTGAGACAAAGTTGTTTTCTTGAGACATGTGAAACAATATTTTTACACTTGAAACTTCACAGCAAAACACTGTGAAGGTAACCTTCGCAGTGTTTTTCCTGTGAATGTTCGGTTTTTTTTTTTACTTTCACAACATTTTGTTGTGAAATTTCATGTGTAAAAATATTGTTTCACATGTCTCACAAACATAGGCTGGTCTCACGTAAACCCAACCCTATATATATAGACACACACACACACACACACATATATATATATATATATATATATATATAAGGGACAGATCATTTATAAACCTCCCTATTTATACAAATTATACAAACTTCCTTCAACTAATCATACATTTTTTCCTTTTTTTAATTATAAAGATTGATTCATCTTTTTAATGTTTTAAACATTAATTATGATAAATAGCAACTCTCCAATATTTTGGAATATTCATTAAATAACTTTTTAATTATTATTGTTTTTCTAAAAAGCAAATCTATTATGTAGTTCTTCATAATCAACAGTTTTTTATAATTGTGGAAAAAAATGTTTCATAAAGATTAGGAAATGGGAATTCTGGTGTTAACTAAACCATGAAATGGTTTTTATGGTTTGTGTTTAAGAAACAATGAAATCATTAATGAAATCATTAAACAATGAAATTATGAAATTTTGAGTTTTTCATAGACGAAATAATGAAATCATGAGGGTTTTTTTTAATGAAACCATTAAACAATGAAACCATGAAATTTTGAGTTTTTCAAAGACGAAATCATGAAATCATGAGTTTTTCAAAGACGAAATCATGAAATCATGAGTTTTCATAGACAAAACCATGAAATCATGAGTTTTTTTATTAATGAAACGATAAAATTATGAGTTTTTATTTTTATTTTTTTGTAGTTTATTAACCGAATTTTTTGATTTTAGATTTTTTTTTTCCAGAAATAGATTAGATAATGGAAAGTTTTTTAAGAAGATCTTGTAGGATTTTCTTAGTAGTTCTTTCAAAAAACCTTACGGAATTTCTTGACAACTTTACCCTTGTGACGACATTTCATTTAATGGCGGTCATTAATTTTTTATTTAGTTAATAAAAATTGATTGAAATGATCATGTCATTCATCAATGAAATCTACCGTTTAAAATGCTTTATATGGCTTGTACAAATTTGGAGGCTTGCCAATGATCATTCTCTCTCACACACACATATATATATGGGCCTAGTTAAATGAGAATTATATAGATTCTAATAACCGTGAAATCCAATGTGAACCATTCATTTGAGATATTTAAACATATTTCTTAAATAAGTTAAAATGGTAATTTATTAATTTTATTTATAACAACTCATCAAAAGATTTAATTAATTTTAAAAAAATATATGATTAATTTTTATTACCTAATATATATTGTCTTTTAAAGATATTTATGGATCAAAGTGTATCATAATGATAAAGTTTACAATTGTATCACAATGTATATTTATTGTTTTATAAAGTGTATCACAAAATATGCATTTCTATTATTTTTGTTACTTTAGAAACGGTATCACAATGTGTATTTTTGTAGTTTATTTGTTTTACAAAGGTAACACAATATGCATCTTCTATATAAATATAGGTATCACAGTGAATTCGTTTGCATATATTTTTTTAACGATATTTTTTAGGTATCAGAGTGTGTATATTGTGTTCACATAAGGTTTTTCGGAATAAGATTTGCCAGAATAAAGTTCTCTGGAGAGAGAAGAGATGAGATTTTTAAAATCTCAAAAATGTCCTTAATTAGTATTTCAAGTTAAAATTATCATAATTGTTAATTTTCTAATTTAACCTCTGATTTATGATTGAGATTGAATCTCACGGTCATCATAAATTACCGAGTTCTTCTTTAAATAGCCCCCCTTTTATACATATATGTATGTATGTATGTATGTATGTATGTATGTATGTATGTATGTATGTATGTATGTATGTATGTATGTATGTATGCATGTATGTATGAGTGGTTTACTTTGCAAACCACGTTATTTGTACAAGACCGTGCAAACCTCATTCTATCAATCATATTTTTTTTGTAATTATGAAAAGGTTAATTAGTCATTTTTATTCTGGAAAAGTGTTAATTATGGATATTATCATTTTTATTATTTTAATTTTAGAGAAATACATGAAACAATTTAATTAAAACATAGAAACAACCAAATATGAAACCATTTCATCAAAAAAGTATTATATGAAACAATTTCATCAGATTAAACAATTTCATAAAATTAAATAATGAAATCAACGAATATGGTGGTTTGCACGGATTGAATATATATATATATATATATATATCTATATCTATATAGGGGCTGGTTCAAATAGAAACCAACCATATGGTACAAACTATGTGAACCGATCTTGATCGTTCATTTATCATCAAACGGTTATTATTAAATGAAATTAAATAAACAATAATTTAATTAATGTATTAATTGATATGTGTATGAACAATTGTTCAAAGGGTAAATTGGTCAAAC
>NW_020201063.1:56252-57862 GCF_001531365.2 Cynara cardunculus var. scolymus | reverse complement strand
CTTCTCAAGGTTACCATCCTTTTTATACCCTCCATTTGTCGGTTTCAAAGCAATCGAACCATCCCCCCCCCATAAATAATCGGTGGTTACTTAGCCTCTTCACTTGCTTAGACCACCCTTTCACTTGTCCTTAACCCCCACCATTATTAAGCATAATAATAATAAAAATAATTACTATTATTATTATTATTATTATTATTATTATAATTATTATTTTTCTTTGGTTATTACAAACTTCCCCTCTTAACAAAATTTCGTCCTCAAAATTTGCCTTATGCAAATAAATGGGGGTATTTCAACCTCATATTCTTCTCGGGTTCCCAAGTTGCTTCCGGCCCCCTATGATGTTTCCATTGGACTTTCACGAGAGCAATTTCTTTGTTTCTTAGCTTCCTCACTTTCCTATCGATAATTGCCTCTGGATCTTCAATATAACTTAGTGTCTTGTCCACTTTTATATCCTTAAGAGTTACCACAGTGTTCTCATCTGCCAAACACTTTCTTAAATTAGATACGTGAAACGTGTTATGGATGCCTTGAAGTTCTTCAGGTAGTTCCAACTTGTAGGCAACCTCGCCTACCCTTTCAGTTRTCTTGTAAGGACCAATATAACGAGGACTTASCTTCCCTYGCTTTCCAAAACGAATTACGCCTTTCCAYGGTGAAATCTTAAGCATAACTTTGTCCCCAACTTGAAATTCTATCGGCTTYCGTCTTTTATCGGCGTAGCTTTTCTGTCTATCTTGTGCTACCTTTAACCTTTCTYTTATCTGTTTTATCTTGTCGGTAGTCTGTTGAACTATTTCGGGGCCAGTCAATTGTCTTTCACCCACCTCATTCCAACATAATGGCGTTCGGCACTTTCTCCCATACAAAGCTTCATATGGTGCGACTTGAATGCTRGCATGATAGCTATTGTTATAGGAAAATTCTATCAATGGAAGATGGCTTTCCCATGACCCTGCAAAATCGATAGCACATGCCCGCAACATATCTTCTAGAGTTTGAATGGTCCTCTCGCTTTGACCATCTGTTTGCGGGTGATAGGCTGTACTTAACTTTACTCGTGAGCCCAACTCTCTTTGAAAGCTTTGTCAAAACGTGGAGGTGAACCGACTGTCCCTATCAGAGACTATTGATAACGGAACACCATGACAAGTCACAATCTCGTCTATATACAACTTAGATAATCTTTCCATCGAGTACGTTTCTTTAATTGGTAGAAAATGTGCAGACTTCGTGAGTCTATCAACGATTACCCAGATAGCATCATAATCCTTTGGTATCCTTGGGAGTTTCGTCACAAAATCCATTGTGATGTGGTCCCACTTCCACATCGGAATCTCTAAGGGTTGTAGCTTACCATATGGTCGTTGATGTTCAACTTTGACTTGTAGACATGTCAAACACCTTTCGACATAATGGGCTATGTCTTTCTTCATCCCTGGCCACCAATARGATTGACGAAGATCTCGATACATCTTATTGTTACCMGGATGAATGGAATATCGAGATTTATGGGCTTCGTCTAACACTTGGTTACGGAAGTTGCCTAAGCGAGGAATCCAAATTCTGCCTTTATAGCACTTTAATCCCTGATTATTATCTTC
>NW_020201063.1:51388-54622 GCF_001531365.2 Cynara cardunculus var. scolymus | reverse complement strand
AGCTAACCAGTCCATTCCAATTATTACATCAAATTCCCCGAGAGTCATAGGGAGTAGTTTTAATGGAATCGAACAACCGTCTATCTGAATATTGCAGTCATCATATTCCTATTTAATTATCACCCTATTATCATCGGCAGTTTCTACCTCTAAGGCTGAACTTAAAGGCTTCGGTACTCTATGCAAATAATCAAAGAAAGTTGTAGACATAAAAGAACGGTTTGCTCCAGAATCGAAGAGTACTCTAGCAAGTACAGAGTTGACCAGAAAGGTACCTGTCACCACGTCTGGTGTCTCCTCGGCCTCTGTTGCTGTCATGTGGAAGACCCTTCCTCTTGACTTAGGTACTTCAGGTCGCCTTTCCTCCCTTTTTCCAATTCGATTCCCACCTTGACCTGTAGTATGCTCATTCTTCTGCTGAGGGCAATTTGCTTGTATATGGTTGGGTGACTTACAAATGAAGCATAGTCGCTCCCTTCGCTCAACTTGGCAATCATGAGACAGATGTCCTGGCTTCCCACATCGGTAACACATCCTTGACTTAATCATGCATTCTCCATTGTGCACACGGTTGCATTTAGGACATAGTTTAGCAGCTTGCCCTTGCCATGTTTTCTTTTCTGATCCCATAAACTTTGGCTTCCTGGTTTCATTGCTCGGACCTTCCCATTTTCTTTTTATTTGGCCCTGCTTAGCATTTTGACGATTCATCTCTTTCTCCCGAATTTCCGCAGAGTTTACTGCCTCCTGAAATGTGGTTGGACTCATAGTGAGAACAAATTCTCGGATGGATGCTTTTAGTCCCCAGATGTACCGCTCTACCCGTCTTTCCTCAGTCGAAACATAGTGCTCGGCAAACCTTGCTTTTTCTGTAAAACTTGTTGTATACTCCTGGACTGTCATGATTCCTTGTTCCAACCTCAAAAATTCCTCTTCCAGTTGCTTTATCGCAGTTCGGGGACAAAACTTCTCATTAAATAACACTTTAAACTCACCCCATGTCATTCTTGCCACAGCCTCTTCGCCCCTTAAGTTCGTAATTATTTCCCACCAGAAAAGGCTTCTGATTTTAGCATGGATGTCGCATATGTCACCTTATCTTCCTCCGCACACTTACTGATTTTGAAAAGCACTTCTGTCTCTTTTATCCACCTCATAGCTACCACTGGGTTAGGGTCACCTTGAAAGGGTTGGGGCTTACATGCTAGAAAGGTCTTATAATTACAACCTTGTTGTCCCGTGCTCGTGTTGACAGGACTATTTGGTCTTGACCTCTCATGTCGGTTTTCTCTGTTGTTTGAATCGCTAATATCTCCTCTTCTATTGCTTATCGCCCTATCCTCCTGATTTCTCAGCTCTGCCTCTCGTACCTGAGCTATAATTGTAGGCAAGGCAGCTTGCAATGCTCTTGTCACCTCCTGAGCAATGATGTCCACAGGGTTAGCAACGGTTGCCCGAGTTCGTCCTCGCCCCCTGCCCCGACCTCTTCCAGATGCAGAGCTTTCTTGTACAGAGGGCTCAGGTTCATTTTGGGTCGCTTGAGTCCTACCTCGCCCCCTTCCTCTTCCTCGACCCCGTCCCCACGTTCTAACAGTCCTTGCGGCTGCAACCGATGCTGGTCGGGTCTCTTGTACAATAGGGGTGGCTCCTATAGGTGGTGGGTTTACTGCATCGGGTGTAACCGATGCTGTCCTTCCTGACCGTCGTGACATTATTGCTGTGTGCGTTAAACATTTACATTTATAAGCATATTTATTCATAACCTACTCATCCAACATTCACTCAATAAGATTAAACACTAAAATAATATATTGCTTGCAAAAGATAAGTCAATACATAAGTCTTGCTTATTATGCCAAACTAGCCATTACATAAACCAAAATAAAACAAAATAAACCAAGCTCAAGGCCGGTTAATATGAAAAAGTATCCTAACAAAACAAAAGTACTTAACGCAAGACTATGTTTCTTTCTCACCCTCTCACTCAAGGCATGTTCGTGGGGTAGTTAATAATCTTCACAAATTCCTCATAAGTGTTATCTGGACGGTATTTCCAGATAAATCCCATGCGCGGGCCATAATGGTATTGGTGTGCCCAGCTGGAAAAATACTCCTTGGTCAAGCTTACATATTTCAAGGCCACTCCACGGAAATAGCGAGCACGGTCTCCCAATCGCACTTTCCAAGACCGGGCGGCAATCCTTCTTTCCCACTCTAACTCCACACACTTCCACGCCATGTCATGGTTGCTCTTCCAATGTTCATCATTTTCTTTTAATACCTTGTTTAACTCTCCCCCTAAGTTAACATGTTCCATTTGCAAGTTGTTCAACCACAATTCCACTTTGGTCTTTTCCACTTTAATCTTAGACAATTATGTTCTCATTTCATTATTCTCACCACACAAATTCGTTATATTCTCTTCTAAGTCCTCACGAGTAGGCGTGCGTGGGGTGTACTCCTCATAAGGTTCCTTTATTGGATCATAGAAAGAATCCTCTAAAGGTGTGGGTTGAGATGACTCAGCCCTTGAAAAACTCATGTGACCCCTAAAGCTGCTCCTCAACCTCCTAGAGTGTCTGCTACTGCGGCTAGAGCTTGTACGGTCACGTTCCCCGACTCCACCCCTTGGTCCTAGTCCAGCTACCGCACTACCTCCGACCCTACCTCCTCGACGGCCAATGCTACTAGTACGCTTGGTATAAACCATATTCCTACAAAACCATAGTGAAGAATCTATCATCTTCCAACACACTTTCAAAACTTAAAGGCAAATTAACCAACTATAACAATATTAAATCATACAACCTTTTCCCTATTTCTATCTTTTATACTCCATCTCAGTTTAAGCTTAGGCTAAAATTAATAACCTATTTCTCTTAAACTAAGGCTCTRATACCACTTGTAAAGACCCAATTTTTTTCCTTAATATAATAACGTCCAAACATAAATAAGCCATAAAATCTAAATAGTTCAACGCAACGGAAGTATATATATCTTTTTTTAAACTAATAAAACTTAAAAGGAACATATGTCTAAAGATATCCATATCAAGTTCCGGATAGTCTCCACGCCAAGCCCTTATTCCGCGATAGCCGGTTCTAAACTTTCTCCTTTCCCTTGCTACTATTCCCGTGTATGAGACGACCTGGGTGCATAATTATTTTTGAAAGGAGTTGGGTGAGCCAAGGGCCCAGTGAATTAACGGTTTAATGCATACACCACGTAAAAAAA
>NW_020201063.1:49388-50876 GCF_001531365.2 Cynara cardunculus var. scolymus | reverse complement strand
CACTAGCTCTTCTTGACGATGAATTTCTTCTCAAGGTTACCATCCTTTTTATACCCTCCATTTGTCGGTTTCAAAGCAATCGAACCATCCCCCCCATAAATAATCGGTGGTTACTTAGCCTCTTCACTTGCTTAGACCACCCTTTCACTTGTCCTTAACCCCCACCATTATTAAGCATAATAATAATAATAATTACTATTATTATTATTATTATTATTATTATTATTATTTTTATTATTATTATTATAATTATTATTTTTCTTTGGTTATTACAACAATCAATTTCAATATATGTATAAAATCAATTGAAATGAATATCATAAACATGAAATAATAAAGAAATCATAAAAATCTCATGAACAATTAGATGTATCTTTTAAGATTTGTAACTCCCAATTAATTATTGGGGGTTACAAAAAGGTTGAATTACCAAATTACCGTTATCATTAATTTATAATTTAGATTTGAACCTAAAGTGAAGAAAGAATGTGATTGGTCAAGATCGGTTTCCATAGTTTGTACCATATGGTTGGTTTCTATTTGAACCAACCTCTATATATATATATATATATATATATAGAGAGAGAGAGAGAGAGAGAGAGAGAGAGAGAGAGGGGTTCGAATGTGAAGTCCCAAAATTTTAAGAATGGAAGAAGCAATCTAAATCGCTAGTTTAAAATTTATATTTTTAAGATCGTTTTTCACGAATCAGATTAACTATGAATTTTTTTTTAAAATCCTAATTTATCTCTTATTTTTTCTATAATTTTTTTTAAATATTGATAATGCTTTTTTTTACCTGAAAAACATTGATAATTTTACAATCTACAAATTAAATTAAGTCTCATTTGCCTAAATCATATGTGAACATGAATTTCAAAGTTTTTCATTGGTTCAAATGTGAACATATGAATCCCAACATAGGTTCACATGTGATCCCTAACATAGGTTCACATATGAATCCTAAAATTGATTATGTAAATCTTAGTTATAACTTGTACGTGAATCAGTTTAAAAACTTATAACCGAGATTTTGAATCAGTTTAAGATCCATACGTAAACATGTGAATCATACATAGATTCACATGTGAATCTTATGACTTGTACATGAGTCAATTTCCAACTTATAATCGAATTTTGAATCAGTTTAAAATTCATATGTGAATTTATATATATGTCATGATATTTAATTAAAAATAATGAAGTTCTCGTTTTTGTGATTAATTTATTTTAATATAGTATATTTTAGATAATTTAATTTAAAAGAAAATGAGTAATTTAAGTTTTATTTTAAAAGAGTGGTTATTTGTTTTTTCTTTTAAAAAAAATAGTGGATGAATGAGCTAATTATAAGATAGTTTCGAAATTCTCCCTTGTTGGTCCCGTGAGGGTTTATAAGAAGAGAGACAGTTTGTAGAAGGGGGGGGGGTGAATACAAACACAGTATTTTCAAATTAAAAATATATATTGATAGAGAAGATCAATACA
>NW_020201063.1:46028-47553 GCF_001531365.2 Cynara cardunculus var. scolymus | reverse complement strand
TGTATCCATAGCGGCCAAGATAGGAAGGGTACTCGGTAACGACATCAAGATTGTCCCTGGTGATGAGCATTGAGACCAGTGTTCCACCATCTTTAGAACGTCCACCGATGCTGACGCTGATAATCGGGTGGGGACTGAGTCTCTTTTTCAGTTTTGCTTCGCTCCATTGCTTGTCCTTATCCATCAGCTTCAGGTTTTTCTTGCGTTCAGCTTCTACAATCGAAAGAAGTTTAGCCTGGGCTTGGACAGCATTCACCGTTTTCTTGGACTTTTTCTTGGGAAAGACTTTTTCAGCTAGTGACTTGGCCAGCTTCAAGCTGTCTTTAGTCTGTTTCTTTTGAAGCTCTAGCTCTTCTTCAGCCTTTAATGCCTCGAGTCTTTCAATTTAGATAAGAAGTCAAACTCACCACCATTAGAGGTATGAAGTGGAATTTTTACTCTAGTCTGGTCGAGTGACTCCTTCAGCTGAGACATTTGTTGGTCGATAGGAGCACGATAAATAGGTTGATCAGGTACCCGCTCCAGTCGACCGCAGATGGTTGATGGAATATGAAGTTGATAATTTGAAGCAATCACTACCTGAGAGGTAGAGTCTTCAAACAAAGGTTGTTGAGGGATTTCCAACAATACCTTCAAGTTCCCTTCTTCAACGACCGTCTTGCCTTTCGACTTGGGGTCCTGGTTCCCTGATGGAGTCGATTCACCTTTCCTTTGCTCTCCCTGGGATGTGGAATCCCCAAAAGTAACACCTTTGGTGACGGTTGATGGCTTCTAGAACTTGATGGTAAAGTCATCTTCAACATCATCGTCGTCGTCACCATCTAGATCATTTCTGGTGTCTGGAATGGTAGGTTCATCATCGTCTTCATCATCATCTTCATCTTCATCTTCATCATCATCATCACCAGCAGTAGTGATGGTATGAGCATCATCCCTAGGGATGGCATTGACATCCTCAGCTAGAGCAGCTTCGGTGGTCGGGATTACAGGAACAACAACTGCTTCAGCTCTAGGAGCCTCAGCTTCTACTGCAGCTGTAGCTGATACTGGACCAACGGCCTGAGGAGGGGTAGGCACAACATCGGATGATTCACCAGCGTTGGACCTCATCTCCCCCTCTCTAGCTAAGACTTGAGAGAATTGGCCAGAGAGTTCGTCCAAGCGTTGACGCTGGAGAACCACTGAATCCTCCAGCCTTTGCAAAGCATTGGCTAGAGTTGTCGTTGCCTCATGTATCTCACAGAGCTGGGCGCGATCATCGGCAGAGAATGAGGGTGCGATCACTGGAGCTGGTTGATGGACAGCATCCAGGATCTGTTGAAGAAGACCAGTCTGCTGATCAGCTATAGCCTGAACATCGTCAGCCCTGCAGTGAAGAACAACAATGGCATTGTTGTTGGCTTGAACAGCTTCTTGGAGAGTTTGGAGATGACTCTGAACTTCTTGAACATCCGCCTAGAGGGCAAGGAAGTTTGCATCAAGATCACCTTGACGGGGCATCTCTTGGTGAACTTCGTTGATCCTG
>NW_020201063.1:43202-44793 GCF_001531365.2 Cynara cardunculus var. scolymus | reverse complement strand
ATTGCCAGACAGCTGACATCCTGTTCTTCTCAATCTTCGTCAAGGACTTTAGAGGGGCGTTGGAGTCCTTCTTCACTGGCCACTGGTAGCCAATGGCATCAAGAAAGTTGATGATCTTGGTGGTGGAGGGTTCACTGTCGAAGGGACCCTTAGGAAGACGGAGAGCTGAGCGGAGTGTAGACACACCAAAGTTCACTACCATGCGGTTGAAAGTGAAATGGATTTGCTCCATCTTGCGTCCAGCATCGTCTTGGACTTTGACAACCTCAGCAGTGTACCAGAACTGCTGAAAAACTTCCTTGACCATGAGGGGCTCATGGTTGAGAGCGTAGCCTAAGGACGACTGCTTGAGGAAGTCAGCCGCATCTTGGTAATGTGCCTTAAAGGAAGGTATCTCCAACAAAGCAATGTGGTTGTTGGCCTTGATGGAGATCTCTTCGATGGAGATCTCGTCGATGGAGATCTCGTCGACGGAGAAGTTGACAGTCTTGGCAGCCATCTGTTTGTATCAATAAGAAGTAGAGCAAACAGGTTGTTAGAAATAAGCCAAGAGGTTATGGTTAAGATTATAGAACAAGTTTTTGAWCAAGTAAAAACTTCTTTTGAAAAATCCTTAAAAGATTAGGGTTTATCAAGTGGAATGTGTATAAAGAAACAAGATTTTAATCAAGAAAGAGATGATTAATGAATCTTTATTGTTTAATGTATTAAGAGAACAAAGTTCTTAATCATATTAAACACATTTTTTGTATTAGTAAGAAGAAAAGAAGATTCTGACCTTTGAAGATTAAGATGAAAGGTCGAAAGGGGTTTGAAGATTTAGAGAAATTTCTTGCTTTGGAGAGATTTTAGCAGAGGTTCGTCTAAAAAATTTGAAAGCGTAAAGAGAAAAGTAGAGAAGAAGTCTCATATTTATAGGTAGGAGGAGAGAGAAATAATATGAGAGAGAGAAAAGACGACGGTTCGGGAAAGTGGTCATGATGAAAAGTATGCCACGTTCTCATCCATGATTGGATGGCATTTAATGAGGTAGTGTAATGACAGATCATTTTGCGCGTCTCAAAGCGTCGCTCATAGTAAAYARAGAATGTCGTCATAAAGACGGTTCATTAACTATTTTCTTTTTAAAACAAATAGTTTTTAAGAAATGAAGAGTCATTCAGTGTCAAAAGGAAACTGAAAACCCCATTTAAAACATTTTATCACTAAGAGAAATATTCAGTGATGGTTTTAAGACATCAGGTTTTAGTGATAAGAGAGTCACTGAAACTAGCATTTAAAAAAACATTTTGATCACTGATAAGAAAAGTTTCAGTGATCTTTTAGATTTTTAAGATAAGTATATAAAGATATACTTGAAGATGTGGTGAGTGTAGAGAATTACTGAGACCACCTTTTAAAACATTTCTCACTGAAAAAGAGAAAGCTTCAGTGAAGGTTTTAAGTTGAGAAAAGAGAAGAGTAATCATACCTTACAGAGAATAGATATATTTACTCAAGAGTTCAGTGTTAGAGATAGAGCACTGAATCATTTCACTTACTGAGTAATGTTTAATGACTGAAGATTAATCTTCAGTGTTCAACATGCCCA
>NW_020201063.1:19158-40535 GCF_001531365.2 Cynara cardunculus var. scolymus | reverse complement strand
CTGAGTGTCTTGAAGTTGAGATGAGATAGCCGTTTGTGCCATAACCAGTTAATATATGATGAGGCTTTGGAGAAGAAGCAACTATTCTCAGTGAGAGGATAATTCATGTTGATGATATAAACATTCTCTAGATGAGAACCGGTTAGAGAAACCTTCTCATCTTTGTCAAGAATATGACAAGAATTCTTTGAGAATTTAACCGTATAATCTTTATCACACAGTTGGCTGATGCTAAGAAGATTGTGCTTCAGTCCTTCAACATATACAACACGTTTGAAAGTTGTTGCACCATTGGATAATATACCAAAGCCTTTGGTATATCTTTTTCCATTTCCATCGAAGGTTACGGAGCTGGTGAACCAGCTTTGGCGGCAGAAGGACACTTGCTGGCAATATGTGTTTTCTCACCACAACGTTTACACTCCCTAAAGCTAGGAGTAGCTTTAGGGCCAGGAAGTATCAGACTAGAAGCGGGACCAGCTCCAAGAATTCCCTTCTCATTGGTTCTAGGAGGAACCTTTGAGGAATTGGATTCCTTAGGTGAAAAGTTCACCTTGAGCTGTGACTTAGATTTCTGATGCAATTCAGATTTCTTAGTCTCTGAAGACGAAGAAGCTTTACTAGTTGAAGGAATAGACCTAGATCTATTAAACTTGTTAGAATTCTTGGGAAGGGATGCTGTGACAATGGATTTCCCTTTGTCTTTGCACCCAGAACTCGAAGGAGTTCCTTCAAGACGACTCTCAGTAAAAGAAGAGGACTGAGAAGAAGAAGTGTTGGGAATAGAAGAGACAAAGGTACCAAACTTGAGCATGGTCCTGTCTTTAACACATTCTTCCTGATCATAGGAGAATCCTAGACCAGTCTTTGTCTTGGTGGGGATCTGAGCGTTAATGATCTCAGAGGCCTTGATGGAAGTTTTGCACCACCCTTCAATGGTAGCTTTCTCAGCCTTGAGTTCAGCGATTGCTCGCTCACGCTCAACGATAGCCTTTTCACATTCAATAGTGATGGCTTGGTTTACAACTACCTGATCTTTAAGATTTTTCTCAACAGATGTCAGTTCTTTGATCTTAGAATGGCAAATCTTCAATTGCTCTTGAAGATCAACGTTAAGCATTTCAGCTTTCGATTTGCCATTGAGGTCATTGTAAAGGTCAACTGTCAACGTATCTAGTACAGAAAGACTAGAAGAAGATGAGGGTTCATTCAGGAAACATACCTGAGTAGAAGAAGAAGATGGCTCAGAGGAGGTAGACACGTCAGAAGATCCTTCATCAGCATCTATGGCCATCAAGCAGACGTAGGCTTTATCCTCTTCATCTGAAGATGATTCATCGGATGATTTAGACTAATCATGCTCTTCAGCAATAAGGCCTTTAGCCTTTCGCTGGTTGTTCTTTATCTTCTTATACTTCTCCTTCAGTTTTAAGTACTTTTTCATCTTTGGTTCTGAAGGAGGAAGGAGCTTTAGAAGATGGCGTCGTAGTCTTCTTTGATCTGCATTCACTTGCAAAATGTCCGGGCCGGTGACAGTTGTAGCAGACAGCTGAAGCCTTGTCTATTCTTTCAGACTTTGGCTTCTCCCTGAGGGATAGCTGAGGAGATATACGGAAGTTGCTCTTACTGGTGAATCTCCTAAATGACTTAGTCAGGAGTGCCAGGGACTCATCTCAATATGTTAAATCAGATTCTGGAATATCCTCGGAAGAATCTATCTCCGTGATGACCACAGGAGGAAGAGAATAAACAAAAGGGGTAGAAGAAGTTTCAATGAAAGAAGCTTCAGAGATCAAAGCTAAAGGAGAGCTTTTCATTTACCTGGATTCTTTTACAAGATTCCTTTTCCGTTGACAAGATTGCTCATGGTTAAGCAGAATCCCGTATAAAGTAGAAAGAGAAAGAGTGGACATGTCATTTGACATCTTGAGACACATGGAAAAGGTGTCCCAAGACTCAGGAAGGCATTCTAGAAACTTAGTCAAAGTTTCAGAATTAGAATATTCCCTGCCGACAGCCCTAAGATTAATAAGAAGGCAGTTAAATCTCTGATGTACTTCAGACAGCATCTCAGACTTTCCACAGAGAAAGCTTTCATACTGTCTTACTAGATTGATCTTTCTAGTCTCCTGAACCTGAGTGGTTCCTTCATATTGGACACAGAGTGTATCCCACATGGATTTAGAGGTTTTGAGTTTCATCACTGAGTGATAAATCTCATCAAGAAGAGACATAGCTATTATAGATCGAGCATGCGTGTCTATATCTATCTTCTTCTTGTCCTCATCGCTCCACTGATGTGGGAGCTTTGGAATCTGCCGTTCAGGAATCACGGCAGTCGTAGCTGTTGCTGGAACAACTGGAGCAATAGCAAATGGAATATATGGTCCATTTTATATGTAATGTAGAATTTCAGGATCCACACCTTCCAGAAAGAGGGACATCCGGTTCTTCCAGAGACTAAAGTTGTCACGGACAAACCGGGGAGGTTTGGCAAGAGAGCCATTATCTTTTGTGTGTGTTTGTAATTTGTAAATCCATTTGTAAGTGGTAAAGTTATCTAAGAAAGGAGATAAACTAATACAGCAAATAGCTAAATACAAGGAAAGAAAGAAAACACTACTCTGATACCACTTGTTGGTCCCGTGAGGGTCTACAAAAAGAGAAACAGTTTGTAGAAGGGGGGGATGAATACAAACACAGTATTTTCAAATTTAAAATATATATTGATAGAGAAGATCAATATAGATTTTACAAGATTGTTTGCGGAAAGATAAGGTAATAAAAACCTATCTAAACAATCTTTGGTTACACACAAAGTCTTAGCAAATACAAGAAAAGAAATTGATGTAAATAAGATCCTTTACTTAAGCTAGAAAATGATTGGAGTAAGAATTAGGGTTAGAGAGTGAGTTGCGCGCACTCTGCATGGAGAAGAAACACTTCTATTTATACCCAGTGCGTTAAATGAACATTTTATGCAATATGGTAGGGCTAGAGTGCGTGTCAAGCCTTAAGAGGAAGGCTTGTCCTTTGCTATAGTGAATAGTACAAAAAGCACTATTCATGAGCAGACATCCTTACTTAAAGTTAGTGGACAAAGAGTCGACTAGTCGGCTACGTACCATACTAACTTTCATAAGGGTATGGGTTTTGTCCTTTGCGTGCATAAGGACAAGACAACAATAATCGTGCTAAGCAAGCTCCCTTTGATCGCTGAATGCTGGAATGACCTGAAGGTCTCATCATCATTCGCTGAAGATTGAGCAGTCTTCACACATATGTAGACAGACTTGTAATCACTGAGTACCGCTTCAGATCTCGTACTCGCCGGTCTCTAATCTTCAGTTTCAGTCTTCGATGTTTGCTGAAAGTTCTTTGGTGTGAGTGTTGTCTTCTTGAAGTATTGCTGTCTCTGATAGATTTACAGTGCAAGTTCTTCAGCGATCACTGAACATACTCAGTGAAGATCGCTGGAACTGAAAATACAGAAACACAAATACAACGTATAAGTAAAAGGGATTATCATCAAATCACTTGAGAGAGAGGATCAACACCCCTTCAACTTCTTAGGTCCTTCAAATTAGTCACGAAATTTTTTATTTTCACATATTTTTCCCATTAAACCTTGGCCACTGAAAGAGAAAATATCATCTAATGGTTGAGATTTATTCGCAACTTCTCTTATTTTTTGGGCTTCTCATTTGAACCTTTACACACACATACACACATATATATAACCATAGATTTATTTGAGAAGTGCTAAACGTGTGAGAAATAATGAAGTGATCCTAGCCTTCACCTAAAGAAATTGGTCAAGATTTGAGACTTTGACTTTGAAGCACCGGATAATTCGGTCGCATGGTAACAACTATGTAGAAGGTAGAGAGATAGTTTCATAACTTTTACAAATAGGCAGCAAAGAAGTTCATACGTGAACCTGTGTGATTCACATATGAACTATATGTTCATATATGAACTCATGTAATTCACATATGAACTATTTAACTGATTCTGATATGAACTATTTATCTGATTCACATATGAAATATTAAATTGATTCATATATAAAGCCGAATGATTTACATATGAACTATTTTTAATCCATTCACATATGAACTATTTAATTGATGCACGAATTATGAAATTTGTTAATTTTGGTAACCTAGAATTATGATATATGGTCGAGTAAGAATCGAGAGAAATCAAGGATAGAATAGTTAACAAAATTGATATCGTATATCGCCAACCATACTTCCATTGTTGTCATCGAGGATGACGATGAAGTGATCAATGGTTAATGGGATCGATCTTGATTATCGCCGCCATTTTTTTCTAGTTACCATATCACCTGTTAGAACCCTACTTGTAAAAGTGTAAGTAAGAAGTCTCTTTCTCTAGTCGTATAGGACTTAGTCTTTCAAGCAGTCTGGACCAAGAGCTCTTATACAGAAGATACTAAGAGACAGAGCTCTTATTCAACGAGTTAAATGTCTCACATACAGAGTACGTGCTCAACCACGAGGAAGATCAAGACTTGAGCGTCGAAAAGCCTAAGTACTTGATGCAGCGCTACACTCAAGATGCAGAGCCTCTGAGTCTCCAACTACCTTGGTTTGCACACAAGCGATTCAGTCTTATCTCCAAGTCTCTAATCAGAATCTGCCACGTATACACAAGTTGTTCCACATTCCAAGGAACGTGAAGGCTGAAGACGCTGAACAATAAGTTAGAGTTTGAAGCGTAGAATTTAGGAGATTCTGTTTGTATCTAGATATATAAAAGAGGTGTCCTCTTCAGGTTAATATATCTGAAGAATTGCCAACTTTGAATAAGATCCTACTATAGAGATTTCTTGAGAGATACTTAGTTAGATTGAGAGATTGTTCATATACTTTTTATCTAATAGTGCAACCGATTTATTCAAACCAATCTCCATTCTTATCAGTTCTAGTTTAAATCTGTTAACCTATTTCAACTACACAGTACTTGCTTCCACTCAAACTCTATTTAAACTGTTTCTTGATACTCAAGAGGAATCTGGGTTCTTACATTACCCTTCCTCTAGAAAAATGGTCAAGATTTGTCTCTTTAACTGTGAAGCACCGGATAATTTGATCATTTGATCCAAATGCTAGGTTCACTTCTCTACTTCTCACATACTTAGCACTTCTTAAATGAACCTTTCCCTATATATATATATATATATATATATATATATATATATATACTAGTGGTGAACCCGCGCAATAAAGCGCGAGTGAATCACAATTCTGAAACATTATACATAGTTGTAGCTTTAAACGAGAAAATATTCATTTTATGAAAATGTAAAAACACTTATTTATTCTTATAGTTTTGTTTTTTCTATTTTTTGTTTTATACCCTTATCACATTAAGATACATAATTATATATTAACTAAAATACGTTAAAAAAATACGTTCTAATTTTAACAAGTTACATCATTATAATTGTTTTGTCAATACCTTCAAAATAAGTTCAATATTGAATTTTTTTTCTATTTAATTATATTATTATATCATATATTACTACGGAGAAATGTTTTTAACACTTATACTTTATACTATTATAGTTAATTATGTAATTTATGGTATGTTCCTTTGTTTTTCATTTTTCGTTTTACACCCTTATCACATTAACAAACATAATTGTATATTAATTTAAAAATATGTTTTTATTTTAACATGTTATACGTTATAAATTGTCTCCTTGATACCTTCAAAATTTATTTATATTGAATATTTTTTGATTTAAATTATATTATTATATGATATATATTCCAAAGGATATTTTTATCACTTACACTTTATAGCATTATATTTATTTAATTTTTGAGTACATCCCTTACTTTTTCATTTTTCATTTTACACTTTTATCACATTAACATACATGATCGTATATTAAACTAAAATACGTTAAAACATATATTTTTATTTTAACAAGTTACACTATTATAATCGTCTCGTCAATACCTTCAAAATAGTCTAATATTGTATTTTTTTATATTTATTTATATGACCATAATAATATAAATATAGCAAGGATATAAAATAAAAAGTAAAAAAGGAAAAAAAATAAAGAAACTTAATAATATTTATAAAGGTGTAAAGTGTATATAAAAAAATCATATACAAATATAAAATTTAAAAATTCGTATTTATTAATTAATAATCAATTATTTCTAGACTCTATTCATCCATCCATCTTAAATCATTTCAAAGGGGTTATTATTGCACACATCTCTTTTGCTATTGAGTTGGAGGCTTTGTACCATTTTCTTGGTTTTAGAGAAGAAAACAGTTGGAGGATTTGTTCAAGGATGTGGAGGTAAATAGAAAGATTGTTTGTTTCAGTATATTCCTATCTTTTTCATGATGTCTATAATTTATCTCACTATTATTTGTTGTTTAATGTTCTTTAATGGGGTTTTCAGGTTTGCTTTCTTCTGTATATCCATGTTTATGATCTAAAGAATTGAAAAAAGGAAACCTTTTTGTGACTTCCCATCTGGGTTTGGAATAAAAGAGAACATCTTGGAAACTTTGTTGAAAGAAAAAAGTTGAAATGGAAAGTGGGTATTCTAGGATGGATGAAGAAATCCTCCCTATTGGTCTATTTTTATGCAATCTTGAAGATTTGAGACACACAACTTTAGACACAGGGAGACATCTATAGTAATAAAAAATAGAGGGGTGGTGGGTGGTGTCTTCAACCTTTTGTAGAAGCACAAAGATCAGTCGCTTTGTTTTTAAAGAATAAGAAGTCGATGTACATAAAGGAAGTCGATGATTAGTTACCAGTCGTAGTCATTTTTTGGCTCTCTCCAAGGAATGCTATCCCTGTCCTTTTTTTGTTGATGCCATGGTGTAAAGTGGATAGTTTCCTACAATTCAAAAGGATATCAATATCACCATCATACATAGAAGAAGACTTACAAGGTTATGTTTGGAAGGTGGAGGGATGAACTTGAAGAAGTGTTTTGGAGGATTCACCATGGCTGTTTGAAATTGAGTGTGTGTGGGGTATCTTGTGATATTGTATCTATAATCACAAAGGGATTCATAATGCTAGAAAAGGAAGAGAAAGAAAACAAGGTTTGACCATTGTAGTCTTAGTCAATGCATAAAAACTTGTGCCACATGCTTGATGAGTTGCAATTAAGAGTTTTTTGAAAATCTTGCATAAAATAGTTGTAACTAGTACTTAAAGACTTGTACTTAAGACTTTGTTTTAAATGCTTATTAATGTGTGTGTGTGTGTATATATATATATATATATATATATATATAAAGGGAAGATCAAATGTTAACCATCATTTTTGTGTTAACTTTGAAAACCCTCTCAACCAATCAAATTTCATTATTCTTATAGGTTTATGTCTTGTTCATTTTACCCTTACAAGGGTATTCTAGTAAATTGAATTCATTTGTAACCCCCAAACAATTAATGTGGAGTTACAAACAATCAAATCCCAAAAAATATGCATTCATATTATTAATTTTTTTTACTATTGATCTTCCATGTTCATTATTGTATGAATTCCTAAATCGCATAAAAAACACGGTAGTAACGATTTTCGGTATTGATCAATTTGAACACAAATGAACCGTGGACACAATTTGAACACAAATGAACAACCTTGAACACAATTTGAACACAAATGAACCGTGAAAACAATTTGAACAAATTAACAGATGAACACAAATTAACAAATGCTACCTTAATTTTGTGGGACGTCTATGTATGCGAATATATGGGCCAAAAATTGCACATATCGTGTTCATTTGTGTTCATATCGTGTTCACAGTTCATTTGTGTTCAAATTGTGTTCACGGTTGTTCATTTTTGTTCAAATTGTGTTCACGGTTCAYTTGTGTTCAAATTGATCAATACCGAAAATTGTTACTACCGTGTTTCTTATGTGATTTAGGAATTCATACAAGAATGAACATGAAAGATCAATAGTAAAAAAAATATGAATGCATATTTTTTGGGATTTGATTGTTTATAACTCCCCATTAATTGTTTGGGGGTTACAAATGAATTCAATTTACTAGAATACCCTTGATAAGTGTATTTTTCTTCCCAAAATGCCCCTTTCATCATTGTTCATTAGGCCTCATTAAAATTCAAACTTTAAAATTTAATTTTTTTATTGATTAATCTTAACCGTTGATTATAGATTTGGATGACCAAGATCAGTTAATAAGGTTAACACAAAAATGATGGTTAGCATTTGATCTTGGCCCTATATCTATACTACATATATAACCATTTAGGCCATTATCTTAATTACAATTCCTAAAGCATAAGTTACAATGGTTTTATGCAACAAATTCAAAAAACTCTTAAGTACAACTCTTCAAACACGTGGTACAAGCTCTTTATGCATTGAGTTTATTAGCCAGACCTTGCTTTTTCTCTTCTCCTCTCTTCTTTCTTCCCTTTCCAGCTTTCCTTTCCTCTTTGCAGCTTTCCATCACAATTTTTACTTTCTTCAACTTTTACTTTCCCATTTCAAATTCAAAATTCAAAATTCAAAATCAAAGCTTCAAAAGCATGGTCATCTCCTCCACGTCTCTCCAGTCTCCATCTTGCTCTCCTCCACCACAATTCCTCATCTTCCCTCGCTTCACTTTCTTAGCTTTGTGATTTCAAGATGGATTCCGACTGCAAGAGTCCACAGCATCTGTCTTCGTCCCTTTCTCTCCCGTGCTCTCCTCCATCGTCCCTGTTCTCGCGGGTGCTCTCCTCCGTCGTCCCTGCTGTCCTTCGTCTTACCAGCATCGTCGTCTTCTTTCATCACACAGTACATTTTCTTCATTTCAATTCTTCTACTCTATTCAATCATCTCCTGGTTCGATTCTTCATCTTTGCTCTCAATATTATGTTTCTGCACTTGAGATCAAGCCATGGCTCACTGAGTTCCAAAGACAACAAGATTAAAGCACCCTTATTGTTGGTTCTTTTTTGTCCTTACTCTTTGGCTCTTTTCCCGCTTAAAAATGGAAACAAGGCTCCATCTATGTAACTAATGTGAATCTATGGTATTATTAGTTTCATGCAGCTTCCCTGGTAAAGTCGTTGGGGTGAGCATTTCTTCCCAAGCTCCATCGGCAAAAGTTGCTCCTGTCAAGGAAGCTGCCAAGGTGTGTATAGCTTTGGAGGATGACAATCTTCATCTTATCATCTTGGATATGATGTTGTTGAAGGTCTTTTTTTCACTTACTCTTGGACATATCATTCTTGATATGTATTCTAATTTGTTTGACCTCTATTTTTGCTTCTTGATGTATGTTCTGATTTTTTTGGTCTTCATTTATATCTTCATTTTCCGTTTTCATTTCACGCAGCATAGAGTTTCACAAGTTATTTTTGCTTCTTGGTGTYCGCTTACTCGGGTAAGTGAACACCAAGTTATTTTACCTTACCGGATGAATATCGTAAGGATCAAAAATCTTACCCGGTAAGAGTTAGACAATGACCAAAAGTCTTACCCGATAAGCGCTTACGGGTAAATTGTTGCATACGACGATACAGTTTTGGTGGACGAAAATCTTATCCGGTAAGTAACTGATAATGTTAAATTTATCGGTAAGCACTTGCCGGGTAAATGTTTCGTAAACAGCCCCAAAATCTCCAAGTATGATTATTTATTTTTATCGTGACAGTTGTCCCCAATGGTTTTCATTTATAATTTTCATGATGTTTTTTAAAGCAATGAAATCCTTTCCTCTAAGTTATAGTACATGTTCTGGAATCTGTTCTCAACTAACCAATTGTCCCTTTCTTTCTGATAATGGTGGCCTTTACTTTTGTTAGCTTGAGTTTTTGATAATGTATGTATTGTTGCTTGTATTCTTTCTGCTTGTGGGCACCAACAGTCTGTTGTATCAGTTTTTATTTTACTTTTACTTCCTGCATGAGTTATTAGATCTTATTTTTTGAACTTTGAACAAGGTTGGTTGGTGTACTCAAGATATTGATAACCTTTTAAATGGGAAAACTATGCCTATGAAGAAGCATAAAAATTCCTTCTGGCAATGGCTTTTCCAGGTGCATCAAGTATAATGTATGGACATCTACACCTAATGGAAACCAGAAGCTCAATAGTGCCAGTGAAGAGACTTCAAAGGTTTTCCTATCTTCCCCTTTCTCTCTGCAAGTTATAGTATTAGATTTCTATTTTTTAAACATGTTGTTGATGAAATTATATTTCTTTTTGTTTGACAAGTTATTGATGAAATTAGATTTCTTTTTATTTGACAAATTATTGATGAAATTACATTTCTTTTTGTTTGACAAGTTATTGATTTTCATCAATATATATTACTCTTTTAGATGGTACATAATTCACTGCAAAATTCAATTTCAAATTCATGTTTATATATTTATGTATAATGTATATATGTACGTATATATGTATACCTTCATTCATCCTTTTTAGGGGCCGTTTACCAAATTACCTGGGTAAGTGCTTACCAAATAACATTATCTCACCTCATGAATATGGTAAAGACCAAGAATCTTATCGAGTAAGAGCGAGACAAGGACCAAGAGTCTTATCCGGAAATTGTGGGCGACGACTCTTACCACGGTAAGCGCTTACCGGGTAAATTGTTACATACGATGTCGTTTTGGCGGATTAAAATTTTATATGGTAAGTAAATAATAGTGTTAAAATTTTATCAGTAAGCACTTACTGAGTAATTGTTTGGTAAACGGCCCTTTACTGCTATTAAGGGAGTAGAGGATATTGGTGTTTTCAAGATCAAATGTACAATGTGCTAGGTAAAAGTGCAACTATCTTTGGATTCACATCACATTGTTTGGAATTGCATTTTGTAGAGATACACATTTTGCACACTTTTGTTCACATATTAAACTTTGGCCAATCCCATGTCCCGGTACAATGGATTTAGTTTTGTCTTTCCATGTTTGTATTTTTCTTCAATTCCATCTTTCTAGCTCTGTAGTTTGTCCATATTTCTTGATGCTTATCGCTTATTTTATATATTTCTTTCTTATTGAGTTCAAGACGGACCAGTGAAGGAAGCATGATGCTGAACAGTCATTTACGGGATACTAGGCGGCGTTCTAAAGGCTCCATCTAATGTTGTCCAATTTTACTTGGAAGTCTAAACAAGCAACATGTATGTTTCTTAAAGAGTTTTGATTGTTTATTTGAATTTCGATGGCATAGTATCTAAACTGTTCTTGACAATATTTTTTTTTGTCTTTCTTGCAGTTTGATTTTTTCAATGCCCTCAACAAGAAAAGACGTACTTAGTGACAAGAATGATTTTCAATATACAAGATGTGGTAAAACATATTTTATAAAATTATACCATGAACGTTGTACCTTAACTTTCGTAAAGGGTGGCCCGTGACCTTACTTGTAATAGCTTGTGTGTTTGTTGCATCAAAAAGAATAATACCATTGGCTGTAGGAGATCATCAAAGCAACTTAAACATTGGGGTATGAAAGTATGTTATTTGTTTATTATGGCTACCAACCRACATTGATAAAYYTGGTCTTTYTGTCATTTGTTTGGTGCATTAACTTTTGGTTATCTTTGATAAATCATCTGAAAATTGTAGTATTGAGGTCCAGGAATAGACGTACCTTGTTTCATCAAATATCCCATCAATATCACTATGACTATTATATTTGTATATAGGAATTTGTATGATTTATTTACCGTTACAACCATCACTTTGTATATAAGAATTTGTATGATTTATTTACTATTACAACCATCACTTTGTATATAAGAATTTGTATGATTTATTTACTATTACAGCCATCACTTTGTATATAAGAATTTGTATCATTTGTTTACTATTTAAGAAAATAAATAGCCTTCAAATCTTGCTTCCTTCTTCTGCAACTGCGAGATCTAATGTTTGTATTTCTCTTCAAGTGCAGACTCATCCAATTTTTTTAGACCGATCGTGTCTTCCATGTAAAGTTTGGTCTATGATGAAGATGTTCTTCATTATAGAATCCAAAATGTGGTCGTGGATGTAGGTTGAACATCTTGTGTTATGGATTGTTATAGAGTCAAATATGGTTTTGTTCTGAGTTGGGTTGTGGGTAAATCTTCTTCTATGCTTATCATTCTTTCTATGTAAATGTTCTTATTTAAACAACTTATGATTAATGAAAATTTATAGTTTTTATTCTCTSGAGTCTATTGTCTCTTTTAACATAATTAGATTATATTAGATTGATGTTGTAATTAGATTATAGTTTGTTTTATTCGATTTGTACTATCATACATTTTTTATTGATGTTGTAATTAGAACAATAACTTTTATTTATCGAAAAATTATTAAGTTACATAGACTAATTGCAAATCCTATCTTACCAATTTTTAAAAGTCTATTTATAAAACTACCATGCTTCAAAATCATTTGCATTCATTGTTTCCGCCGCATTACGCGGGTAGACAACTAATACTATCTTATAAACCAGATTTTTCAAAAGTTTTAAAAACATTTTTTAATGCACAAAGTACTATACATTTATGCACAAAGTCTTAAAAGTCTTAAAAACAACTCATAATGCATTAAGTACTACTATTTTATGCATTTAGTATTAAAATCTCTTAATCTACATTAAAATAACATATAGTACAATTTACCAATGCACATTATTACTTTTTTTTTCATGTTCCCAAGATACTTTTGACACCTTTCACTCATGTATTCACCTTCTCATACATCTATGTCTTCTCCTCATCCCTCAAGGTGAGATTCAAATTGATATTCACCATGAGTTATTAAAAGTCCTCTCATTCATCTCTCATCTAATTGCTCTAGAACTCTCGGTCTCGCTCTCTTGATTCTTTGCTCTTGGTGTAAATTGAACACATTTGTGGAGTCGTTTAAATATGTTGGATTTTAAATACATTAGATTTTAAATATATGTATAATAAAACCAGTGAAACTTCAAAAACGTTAAAAATCACGACTCTCCAATCGAAGGGTTTCTCTTTTTTAAAACTATATTTTTTTATCTATTTATTATATTTTATATTTTATATTTTATTTACTACATATATAAGCATTTAGGTCATTATCTTAAATACAAGTCCTTAAGCATAAGTTACAACCATTTTATGCAAGATTTTCAAAAAAACTCTTAAGGACAAGTCACAAAGCATATGGTACAAATTATTGATGCATTTACTTTATGGAGCAAATCCTGCAAATATTGGGGCTTCTTTTTGGGGGTAAGGTCAAAAAGCCTTTCTCCACTTGACTGTTCAATTTTTGGGGGTAAGGTCAAAAACCCTTTCTCCAGAGGGATATCACGGGAGAATACGAAGGTGTTAGTGAAGCCTGTTAAAAAATTCAATCGTGCCGGAGTCTACACCTCAAACGTCGTCTATCAAGAAGTTTTACGTGATGAATAAGGTATAATCAACAATTATATTATTACACATTTTGTACCATATGTTTCTATTAAAACCATTGCGCCATTTTTGGCAGGAAATATTTATGGATGTGTGCATCACGAAAAGCAAACAACAGTTCGAATATACGGATGAACATTATTTTACGAACGATTGTATTTCTTTGTTCATTCAAGAATTTCAAGTTTTGTAATGAGCTTTGAGTAGATGGTTTCAGAAACCCTACATATGTGCAATTTTCTTTTCATTCGATCTTGCTAACAAACAAAATTGACCTTCAACTTTATATATTAGTTGACTTGTAAAATAACCACATAAACTCATGATTCAAAGCCAACCTAATGTTTTCGAATTGTGATTTACCCGCGCTGCATCGTGCGGGTACACCACTAATATATATATATATATATATATCTGTGTGTGTATGTATAAGGACAAGTTTTTTTTGTTAACCAATAATTGGTGTTAACTTTGTGAACCAATCTTGGCATTGATTATTAAAATCTATGGATGCGATCAATTGTGGCATATTTGTAATTAATTAAAAATGAAGGATATCAAAACATAGGCGAACATGGGTATTTTTGGAAGAGATGACCAAATCGATAATTAATTAATTACATCGGTTACAAATCGATAATTGGTCATTTCTTTTTATAGTTCGTAGAATCATCCGTGTTGCATTATGAACACTTATGAATACATATGAACATATATATAACTTATTAACTAATCTTGGTTCATGGATTTCACATATGAACATACGATAACACTTTTTTGTACATATTAAAACTTATGAATACTAAAGTAATTGGCTTTCACATGTGAACACAACAATATATGATCAAAGTGTTTCGCTTGTGAACACATATTGACCAAATGTTATATATATATATATATATATATATATATATAGGGGTGGGTTCAAATAAAAACCACTCAATTTGTAAAAACCGTGAAAACCTCATTCAACCAATCATAATTTTTCATTTTGTTCATTTTTTTGTAATTATGAGAAGTTGATTAACCATTTTTATTATGGAGGGTGTGAAACAGGAAGAAGGAGTGACCGGATGAAGGAAAAGAGAGCATTCGCCTTCTCCAACAAAGCCAGTGAAACAATAGATGTTGACAATGAGGTTGAAGATGAACTTGATCGAAGTGGAATCGAAACAACATGTATCATAGTATTATTTCCCTAGCAGGATATGAAATTATTTTGATCAATTTTAATTTTTCTTGGTCGTATTGTTGTGTTATCGACAGTGTGGGAACACAATATTCTATATTTTTTGAAAATAATTTGTAGGCTTTGCTTGAAGATGTTGTGTTACATTATGGTAAAAGAAACTGTGGTTTCATGTGGTACCTGAAACAATTATTTACAAAATCTCAAACAAATTGAACATTGTGGTATCCGTCACTTACTTGAATAAATACCTTTTGAAATAATAAGTATCCGATTATTATTTGACTCTAAAGATTTGGGTTGCATTTCATTGAAACTGTTAAATGTGGGTTGCATTGTTTACAATGTATGTTGTGGCATGAGATTTAGGAAATTCAAACAGAACATACTAAATGAATTACGTGTTCTGTTTTGAGGTTTTGACTTATCAATGAACAACATGGAGTTAGTAGTGTACCTTTGAAAAATAGGGTAATAAGGGTAGGATAATTGTCATTTGTGGCACTGATATCAATTTCAATCTATTGTTAGTTATACAATTCAATGATTTTGGAGATTGAGTTGATTATGTAGTTTTCTTTGTTCTTTACAATTGTATATAATCCTCTTTAGAGGAACTTGCATTTTTAATGGGAGATTTGAATTAGCTTATTCAACCAACAATCATATTACCATTTACATGGACATAATTGAAGGTTGTTATGACATATTTAATCACTTTAAGCAGACAGTCTGAATATCTCTAGCACAAAGAAAGAAACTTTACTCATGGGTTTGAAGAGTAATTGACTGATACTCATGAATATGATTGGATTCCTTTGAATCCTATCGCTCATGGGTATGTATATTGCCTAGTCTTTTTAACCTGTTTTTAGATATGCATTGGTGTCTTAAAATTTTGTTGCTCATAGATGGATATGATAATTTCCTTCAATCTTATCAATGTGCAAAACTTTTTGGATATAAAATTAAGTTCTAGTATACTGTTCTTTCTTTTGAAATTTTGTTTTGAACTAGTAATATTGTGTTACAATGTGGAAAACATATTGTGGTTCCATGTGGTGTCCAAAACCAGATTCACCAAAAAGTAGATTAGCTTGAACATTATAGTTTAATACTACAAATTTAGTTGCATTCATTCTAACTGTTAAATAAGGTTGGCAATTTCTTACATATATATGCATACACAAACATAAAATTACGAACTTTGGTGATACTGTCATAAGCACATTTCCATTCACTTAATCCAATATAGAACCTTAGGGATTAATTTTGAAAACTGTCAATGTTTGGTTTTCCTTTATCTTTCTTGCATTTTAGATTCAACATTAGTACTAATTCACCTGTTTGGTTCATTGTGGTTGAGTGTGGTACAAATTGAACATTGGGGATATCCATCACTATTTTTGAACATTGGTTCATTGTAGGTGAGTGTGGTACCAACTAGAGTTACCTAAATAGATGTATGAATATATGAATATATATATATATATGTATATATTGTTGATCAATATTTCCTCCTAAAATATATGGAATAATGTTGAATAATGTTAAGTGGTTTTGTTCCTAATGTTGTGTTTTTCATACTGTGTGTACACAATATTGGATATCATTCAAATAGAATTTGTAGATTTTGCCAAAAGGTTTTGTGTTACAATGTGGGAAAAATATTGTGGTTCCATGTGGTGTCCAAAACAAGATTCACCAATAAAAATAGATCAAATTGAACATTGGTGTCTCCAACCTTAGTACTTGATCACCTCTAATTAGTTTAGTACTACAAATTTGGGTTGCATTCATTGAAACTGTTAAGTATGGGTTGTAATTTCTTACATATATATATATATATATATATGCATACACAGACATACATTTATGGACTTTGGTGATACTGTCATAACCACATTTCCATTCACTTTAATCCAATATAGGACCTTGGTAATTAATTTTGAAAACTGTCAATGCTTGGTTTTCCTTTATCTTTCTTGCATTGTAGATTCAACATTATAACTAGTTCACCTGTTTGGTTCATTGTGGTTGAGTGTGGTACAAATTGAACATTGGGGCTATCCATCACTTATTTGAACATGGTTCATTGTAGGTTAGTGGGGTACCAATTAGAGTTACCTAAATAGATGTATGGATATATATATATATATATATATATATTGTTGATCAATATTTCCTCCTAAAAGATATGGAATAATGTTGAACAATGTTAAGTGGTTTTGGTCCTAATGTTGTGTTTTTCATACTGTGGGTACACAATATTGGATATGGTTCAAGTAGAATTTGTAGATTTTGCCATAAGGTTTTGTGTTATAATGTGGGAAAAATATTGTGGTTCCATATGGTGTCCAAAACAGGATTTACCAAAAAAAATAGATCAAATTGAACATTGGTGTCTCCAGCCTTATTTTTTGGTTGATTGTGGTAAACAACACTAGCAATGGGGAGTATGTTTGTTTTTGAACTGTAGTTGTTTTTATTAGTTTTACCTTAATTAAAAATGATATATATGTATGGTTCATTTGAGTGTCCCCATTGGTTGATATGTTTGGGGCAATGTGCTAACTCAAATTCTTGTTTTAAATAATGAAATTCATTTGATGACTTAGCTCATTGAAGCTAATGTTCACTCTTTTTGATGTTTTAGTCAAAAAAAGACAAAGAGGAAACGAGATAGTTGTCAAAGTGAACAAAAGAAAGATATGGAACAGGTAAAATGACATGACTAATGAACTCATTTATTATAATATTCTAAATATGTTTGTATAATTCAGAGTTTCATGTAATTGCCCTTCACACAAAAACATTATAGAATGTGCACCGAATAACATTTAACTTCCGTGAATATAACTATATATATATGGGCTGGTTCAAATGTTAACTAAGATTATTGTGTTAACCAATCTTGACCTTTGATTCTTTTAATAAACGGTTGTGATTAATAATGATAATTTTTTTTAAATTTACAATTTCAAAAAACATATGTGAACAAAGCGCACCAAGAAAATGAAGAGAGAAAATAAGCTCAGAAGACCAGAAAGAAAGCACAAGAAGACGAACAACTAAGGGAGGTTCCAGGCAAGCCGAGCCCGTACAACATTAGGGGGGGCTTGAAGGTCAGGCTTAGGAGCTTGGACCGGACATCATGGTAATTGTCTTCACCACCGTAATACACGATCTTCTTTTATTTTTGAAGATGCGATTATTCCTTTCGTACCATAGGTGGTAGACGGTCCCATCAAGCACTAATCTACGAATGATAGACAAAATGGTCTTTCCTTTTGTGGCTTGCTGGAACATACCAATAATATCAGCCCAGTTATCTGGGACACCAGTAAGGTTTAACTTGGGCTTTAGGCTATTCCAAACCTAATTAGGGAACAGACACTCAAAGAAAAGATGTGAATGCAAATCAGGACCATTATGACAGAACGCACATGATAGGTAGGAGTGGGCCTCCCAGAACCGAAGCTTATCATGCGTGTTGAGACGCTGCTTGAGGGAAACCCATAGAACAAAGGCATGTCAAGGAATGCTTTGAGAAAACCAGATCATATGATGCCAGGAGACATTAAGCTCATTAGGACGGAGGGAGAACCAAGCCTCATGAACGGAGAACGAAATGAGATGGCCATCCCTAGTTCTCTAGAGGAGTTTATTAGGGACAGCCAGGGAAAGGACAGGAATGGGAGAATTGCCGATTAAAGGGTTGGGACTGTCCCTCGGGTGGGGGCATATCCAATTACCCTGGGATATGATATCCTTAACAGAGGCAGAGAGAGAAAGATTAGAATTAAGGATATTACGGGAGGAGATTTGCCGGTAGAGGGGACTAGCAGGGTGCCAGTTATTATACCAGGTGGACGTGGAAGCGCCATCACTAATCTGGGAGACAATTAAGTCTCTTATCTTGTCCCTCATGCCTAAGATCTTCCTCCAGCCCCAACCAACATCGCTGTGGATCGGGACATTCCAGAAGTTACAATTTTTAATCCTGTAGGAGTGGATCCATTTAACCCATATAGAGTCCTTATTGGTAAGGATTCTCCAAGTGTGGAAGGCCATAAGGGCAAGATTCCAGCTGGAAAGGCTCTTAATACCAAGTCCGCCTTGAGATTTAGGAAGGCAAACGATCTTCTAGGAGACTTAGCTTTCCCTCTTTTAAGCTCACCATGGCACCACAAAAAGCCCCGCATGAGCTGCTCAATCTTCTTAGAGATGAATATCGGAAGAACAAAGATAGAAGCTCAATAGATTTACATGGAGGATAGGACCGAGAGAATGAGTTGCAGCCTACTAGCAAAGGAAAGGGACTTGTTTTTCCAGTCATTAAGCCTGGATTGTACTTTGTCCACGAGACCCTTAAAATCCTGATGATAGAGGCGGGTAGTGATGAGGCGGACACTAAGATAACAAACCAGAAGGGAACCTTCCGGGAACTGGATGATAGAATGAATGGAGTTCTTGGTGTACTGGCCGACATTACAAAAGAAGGCTTCGCTTTTGGCCGGACTAGGAAAGATGCCAGACACTCCAAAAAACTCATCAAGGGAATCCTTGATGACACGGGCAGAGTCACTATCATAATGGCAGAAAAGGAGGAGATCATCAGCAAAGCAAAGATGAGTAATTTTCTGCTCCTCACAATTCCGATGATAGAAAAAGGTGTCTGTCTCACTGATTTTTCTTTTGGTTATGAGGTTGAGGATCCCCATGACAAGAGTGAAGAGATAGGGGGAAAGAGGATCACCCTTCCTCAAGCCACACCCCCCTTGAAATAGGCATGGTGGCTTCCATTAATACTGACCGAATAAGAGGTCGTGGAAACACATGTCCATTTAATCATGGTAAGGGGAAAACCGTAACCGAAAAGGGCAGTTTAAAGAAAATGCCAAGCAATAGTATCATAAGCCTTTTGAATATCAACTTTGAAGGCACAATGGGGGGTGGCGTTGCTTATGATAGCCGCGCATGAGCTCCTGGACAAGAAGAACATTATCCGTGATAAGATGACCCAGGATAAATGCAGACTGGTTTATGTCAACCAGAGAGGGCAGGTGATCTTTAGTACGGTCCGCAATGATCTTGCTAATGATTTTTTATAGGACATTACAGCAAGCAATGGGACGGACGTCGGTGACTCTAGAAGGGGCAGCCAACTTGGGAATAAGGGCAAGGATAGTGCTGTTAAGGGACTTTAAGAGCTCACAAGACGTGAAGAACTCACGAACGACAGAGCACGGGTCCTTGCCAACAATACTCCAAGCGACTTTAAAGAAATTGGAGGTGAAACCATCAGGCCCCAGAGCCTTATCATCTCTCATATGGAAAAAGGCCTACTTGATCTCGGTGTCGGTAATAGAAGCGAGCATCAAGGCGACTTGATTGGCATTAAGCTTTTTAGTGAAGAGATAGGCAGGGTTATGAATAGGGAGAGAAGGGTGTGAGGTACCGAGAAAGTTTTTGAAGTGAGATACAAAAGATGAGGGACATCATCATTAGAAACCCAGAGATCGTTAGCATTTTGAATGGAATCAATATGATGCCTGCTGATACGACTCTTGACCAACTTATGGAAAAAAGAAGAATTCTTGTCTCTCTCATGGAGCCAATTACTCTAGGCTTTTTGCTTAAGGAACCACTTCTCATCGAGGCAAGCACTGTTGTAGGCAGATAAGTACCCACCGTGCTCCTCTCAGAGGTCCCCATTACCAGGATTCCTATCAATGGCGATCTGGATCCTGTCAAGCTCGACTCGAAGCTTAGAAACTCTAGAAAAAAGATTACCCTGATCATTAATAAGATTTCGGAGGGGTCCTTTGAGATTTTTAAGATTATGGGATATCTTATACATCTCATGACTAGACAGATAAGGGCTCCAACTAGACGACACAACAGAATTGAAGGACTCTTTGTACGTGAGGAAGTTGGGAAACATGAACGGTTTGGGTTTACGAAGAGAACGGGGAAGGGAGAGTAAGGACCACCGGGCCATGGTCCGAGGACCGATAAGGGAGAAAGACAACAGAAGCGGGAGGGAAATGAGCAATGAAATGAGGATTGCCCAAGATACGTCAATCTTTTTTAGGAGACCTCCTGTACCATTGGGGTTTTTTGACTAGGTAAACAAGAGGCCCTTGAAGTTGATATCCTCAACCTCAAAGTGATGAACACGCACACGGAAATCATCCATCCCTCGAGCGGGGCCCGAAATACCAGATGAGCTGTCTTTCGGGTCAAGGGCAGCATTGAAATCCCCATGACGAACCATGGGGTGTCCTTGACGACATACTTTTGACCCTTAAGAGAAGCCCATAACTAGAGATGGGCAATATGCTAATTATCCGCATAGACAACAAAATGGAAGAGAATCTTAGAGGTGTCCTGGATCTTGACCTGGAAATGCATCACCAGATCGGTCGCATTTAAGTGCATCATGTCAACATGGACTAGGTTCCATGCAACAATGATACGGGTACCTCTAGGACAAAGGGAGCCATTGGAGGTCCAGGACTAAGATCCAAAGACATTCTCACAGATACAGAGAAGATTAGACATGGTGGCACGAGACTCAAGAGCAGCACATATTTGAAAATTAAAATCCCGAATTAATTCTTTCATAGCTCTATGATGAGAAAGCTTACAGAGACCACGGGAATTCCACGAGGCAAATCTCGTCATTATTTTTGTTAAAGAACCATATAAACACATCTATATATATATATATATATATATA